>NW_027458142.1:0-147354 GCF_050624435.1 Tenrec ecaudatus | reverse complement strand
AAAATTTCATGCGGAAGCCAGGCTCGTGATCCAAGTGAATTTAATGAGAGTTAAAAGAAGCTTCAGGTTTTACAAGGCACCCATAGGATTCCTTTGACCATGGGGCCTGGCAGAGACTGCCTCAGGTCATGCAAGGATCTCTCTCCTCCCAGGAAGACGACCAGACCACCCCTCTCCCTTCTGGTTCCTGCCTTTTCAAGGGTTCCCGGGGAGGCTGGTGAAGGACCCCAGGTCAATCCCATTGGCTGAACTGCAATCATCTGGCCCAGGTGGGCTGCTCCAGGTGCAACATCCATCGGAGCCCACGGGCAGGAAAATCCAGCTTTCCTATGCTGGCTCTCCTGGGCATGCGTTAATGGACTTTCCCATCCCTGATGTAGGGTTCCACAGATGCTGTGTGAGATTACTTCAAAAGCAAGATCGCGCCCGTGGCCAGGGGTCACTTGGGTGCTGGAGTACCTGCCTTGTGCTGCATGTAGCACTGCAGCAGGGGCTGGGAGGGGGCACTGGGGGGCTCCCTCAGCCCCGTCTAGGGCTCCAAGACCGGCAGGGCCTCCCCAGCTATGTGTAGAATCACTGAGAGGGAAGCTTGTTGTCCTATCTAGACTGCTGATGCTTCCTAGATCAGAGGATTTTCTTTTTTATCCCTCTGGCCAGCTAGAATGAAATTGTCTCCCACAGTCTCTGGGCTACAGCTCAGTGCTGTTTAAGGCTGACACTGCTACAGCGGGTCTTTGTTATGGTAAAAGCTGCCAGGCCCTGTGGCTGAGTTCTGGCATTCCTTAGCTAGGTTGCTTCTTATGCTGATTTATGTTAAGGGACTCCCCTATGTGGTGCTTGGAGCTGAGCAACCAGACTTGGGTTTGAGTTTTAAACCAATCATTTATGTTTCACCCTTAAAAAAAATTCTACTTGTGATGTGCTCAGATTTGGTGGCTGTCAAGCTGACCCCCAGAGGGGGAGATGCAGCTTATCAGGGGGGTTGTTTACTAGTCGGCCAATTGGAACTAAATTTGCTCCCTGGACTCCCGACTTTCTGCCTTTTTCTCCCACACCATGATCTTCCTAAGGTAATAATATATTTTTTCTTCTACTCTAAATTATGGCTACCCACCACCAACCCCTGACCGTGAGCTCAAGGCATCCAACCGCATGGAGAGCTCAGTGTGGGGTTCCCCTCGTGTCTGAGATTCTGCCCCCTCTCAGGGCGTCCACCTGCAGGGATCCCTGCTCCAGGCAAGGGCATATCTGGCACCTGCCACTTCGTCAAAATTATAGTGCTTTAAAGCATTCTTGGTTTGCTTTGTGAGTGGAAATCCCACAAAAGAAGGGGTTCAGGAGAAACCCTGTTACCCTAGTTCTAATTTCAGAACTCCACCTCCCCGTTTCCTTCACCTAATTTCCTATTTTTCTGGTCTGGCAGCAGGAGCTCCAGATAGATGGGTCCTATCTGGTCGCCATTTTCTCTGAATCCCTCCATCTATTTTTTTTACACTCTTAAAAAGTACAAAACATTTACTCTACAAGCGCAAACAGATTTTCAAAAGCAGGGAAAAACCTGAACGTTCAGTACATGGTTCAATCGTCTTTTCATCTCTGTGCCCTAACTATGCTGAGCTCCATGGAACTGCATGGAGGGGAGCTATTCTGGCGTCATCGAGCCAAGTGAGTGTTTTGAATTACCTCAAGTGAATATTTGACTGGAAAGCATAGGGTGTAAAAAAACCCTGAAATCAGTTGGTGCACATCCATCACAAAGAACAGGGCCTTGTACTTAAACCTTTTTTCTGAAAATAAGCAGCCATCTAAGTGAGATATCAACTAAGGCCGCCCAGAACAAGCAGCACAGCCAGTGTGATGCCAGGGTGATAAATAATAGAATCTCAATCTGCAGGTATGAACAAGAATCAGAGCTTAAGTTCGGAACACCCAGTTTGCAAAAGGACTCAAATGCACATGCTGGGTGAATTCCCTCTGACCACAGTCCATGGACATGAACAGATACAGTTAAGTTCAAATGTAACACCTGATCATTTGATCTCTTCAGACTAATTTTAATTTGGTTCCAGTTTTTAGTATTTTTCACTTTCTGTTCGATTGAGGTTTTTCTCTCTTTTATCATTGTTAGTTTTTCTTTTCTACTTGTTTCTTGATTTTGTTTTGTATTTTTTTTTAATACATATGAAATCCAGGAGAGGTAAATCCAGAGAGACACTAACAGAATTAACAATCACCTAGGGACAGGCAGGGAAGATTTGGGGGAGTGAGGGGGGGGCTAACAAAAATGAATATAAAAGAAGGAAATGATGTAAACCTGATTGTGGTGAGGATTACACAAATCTTAATATGACTGAAGTATTGAATGATATATGTGAATTATATGAGAATTAAAATAAAACAAAAGCTGAGGTCAGAGATAGGGCAGCAATTTAGCCCTGAATCTCTTGGTGAAGATTGAATGTCATTTTGTGCCAAGAGCCCATTTTTCCACTCATGAAGTTTGGGGAACCGGCCATGCTCCTTCATCACTTTTCTTACCTCAATAAATGGGTACAGTTCACTCTTCTCCCTTTTCTTCTCTGTCACATACTTTGCAGCAGTCAGGGGAACAGAACTTACAGTCCTGAAAGGGATCCATGAGTGTTAGTCCAGGTAGACTAGAGAAACAAATCCACACTCAGATGTGTATAGGAAAGACCTTTATATACAAGAACAGTTGTATATTGAGAAAGCATTCCAGCCCAACCAAGATCAAGTCCATAAGTCCAATATTAGCCCATGTCTGATATCAATCTATAATGTTCTCTTCAGACTCATGAAACACCTTCAATGACCCCAAATGCAGGAAGATCACAGGTCAGTAGTTGCAAAGTCTTCTGCATCCAGTGGTGGTAGAAGCATCTCAGCTTTGGCAGGGTCTCCATGTGGCTCCTCCAGTTCCCAGGGCATGGGTTCTATCAGTGTGGTGCCATGTGTCTTGTTAGTAGGACATCTCTCAGGGAATGAGCAGAAAGATAGTCTCCTGCCTCCAAGGAGGAAATACCAGATTTCCCAGAACCCTGACGGGAAGGCCAGGCCCACAAAGAGGCCTCATTGGCCATAACCCAATAGAGAGACTAGAGTCTACCCCTTCACTCTTAATCCTCTCAAGTCCCAAATTGACACCAGATTGTATAACTACAACAGACCACCCCTTGTCCATTTGACATTTTCACAAAATTCTTTAGCCGTATATAATTTCAAAACAATAATAGAATCATATCAGTATCTAACAGTATAATATGAAAATGCATACATTTCACTCCGTGCCACCCTCCTTTAAACATAATATTCTGTAAGTGATGAAACAAAAATATCCTATGCTTAACAATTGCAGGTAAGGTACACCCACATATTAATCCTATAATTCTATGAATATATTCCAGTATCTATGAAATCTTGCAAGCTAGCCACTTCACGCCTTTATCTGGCCCATTTTGGCTATCCAGTTTCTCTACTGCCTACTTACATCAACCCAGTGCTCTGAGGAGACAATCATATTCTTCAATATAAAGAGTCTTCATGCCAGTTGGAACCTTGTGAAGTCCACATCCACAAGAAAGTCAAAGCAGGACAGTTCGTCTATACAGTCTGCAGCAGTATATACCAGTGCACAGGCTCAACATTCTTCTCTTCATCTGGTCGGGTTCGGGTCAAGTCAATGTGGGCTCCCTCTCTTGGCCTCACCTCAGTGTCCATTGGTCGCATTGCCTTTAGGCCTTGGCCCCATCACCAATTCTCCACAACTCTAGTCCCCTCAGAGTAGGTCATGGACTTCAAACGAGTCAACCTGCTCTCATCTTCTTCTCTACTGCCTGTAAACCAGGTCCACGAGTGTCAGTGGTCAGAATGAACCCGCTGCTCTATTGCTGCTATTCTGCCACTTTCACTCAACAAGCAGATCCAGGTGGTCACCTAGCAATCATTTCAGGCTTCTACAGGCTCCCTTGAATGTTCAGTACTAGAAAGGAGTTTCTTCAGGCTTTGAGATTTTTTTCCAGTTTCTGACAAAAACCACTATTCAAAATTCAAATATTACAAAAGTTCCCTTTTAATGCACATGAAGCTCTTCCTCACAGTGGGAGCAGTGCACAGAAACGGACCTTGATGCTGGGCTGCTCTGTGCGTGCTTTGGTCAGTTGGGAGCTGCTGATTCACAGATTCACTTCACGTGGATGAAGATGCTTGTTTGCTTCCCCGTGAGTTTATCGCGCTTCAACAGAGAAGAACCCTGTTCTTGGGTTTTGCCTCTGCCTTGCTCCTAGCACCGCTGGAATAGAAAGATTACAAATGATTTTTTTGTTGTTGTTTTAAAAAACAGAAAAGAAATGCCGTGTACCTGTTAGGTAAGTAGAGGCAGAACTGAGGGTGGTCGCTGTGCATGCCAAACCTCCTCCCCATCACAGACAGTTGAAAGCTGCTTCAGGCTGGAAAGATGCACACATTTAGGTCCTTGTGACAGGAAGCAGGTCAACCTGGGCGGGACCCCATCTAGACCAGGTGGGCTTAATTCAGTCAATGGGGTCAAACAGTACCGTCAGCCATGCCTACCAACAGGGTATGGGTGGGGGCCTCCCACCAGCTGTCATGCAACCCAGCGCGCGTGGGCTGTCCAGTCCGCCCCCACCCCCCACGAGCATATTTGCCTCTTCTATCCTTTATAAAGTCACTTGGATCACAAACTAGGTTTCTGCGTCAATTGGTTCTTGTGTGAAGCCAAGGACAGAGGTACATTTCTCCCAGAGAGAGCCCTCACATAACCAAATCAGATTATAGCCTTCAGTGTTAGGGTTCCAACGAATTTTGGGGGAATATCTCAAGTGGTAGTGGTAAGGACACAACTCAATCCATATTATCTCTTTATTTTGCTCAGCCAGATGCTTGCCCTTTGAGCCTGAATTGTTGCAAGGCTTATTACCCCATCAAGTGTTCCCAGAGCAAGCCCTAAATGGGCAGTAGTCACACACAAGGAAGATTTGCAGGGGACACTGTTAAGAATGATTAATGCTTAAGTGTTCCTTGTCTCCCCAAATGTACCATCTGGCAGAAAATTTGTTAGATCTCTCTCCTGGGAGAGATATACCTCAGCTCTTGAATAACTCTCCTGGTCATAGAAGTCAAATTCCAAGCTTTTCATCCAACATTCATAAAGCTAAATAAATGTTACATAAACCTAAGTTCTCTATCTTGGATAAGACAAAGTAAAACCATGACTTGAGAAGGTTTTCATTGAGGACAGAGACAACTTCAGATATTCTAAGCCTATGAAATTGGTCATGATTCAGGCAACTTGCCAAGGAAGCAGGTAATACCTAGGTGGGAGGTGGAATGAATAAGAACTTGCACTAAGATTCCATTCCATCAGGTGCAGCTGGTGACTTTGGAGGCCCAGAGCAGGCAGTGGGAGAGAGAAGACCAGAGCAGGGGAGGGATGTGATGAGCTGGAGGGTAGAGGGAGGGATTATGTGTTGTTCTGCTGTCACCTCCCACCCCACTGTGACCCTTTAGTGATGTGGGCCCAGGTTTGTGATGCAAGTGGTTTTGAAGGCAGAGGGGACTCAGAGTGCTCAGTTGCCTGAGTGCAACCGCTGTATCCAGAAGATGGAGGAGATTCTCTTTCTGCTGGAACAGAAAAGTGCTTCCTGGCTGACCTACCAATACCCCACCTGGTTCACTGTTTTGACCTTGGGCATCCTGTATGGAGTGGGTTGCTTCTTCCTGGTCCTCCCCTTCCTTCCAAATACTCCACCTGTGCGACCACCCAGGAAAAGGATAAAGGTAAGAAATTCTCAACCCAGCCATAGGAGAGATTGATTTTTCCTTGTTTTATAAATTTTTCCTTTCGTAATTAATTTCCTGATAGGGGAAATCTCAAGAAAGAAGAGACCATCAGCCCTGGCTTTGGAATGTTGATGAGGGCTGGTGCGTCCTTACTCACTGTTAGGACTTTGTTCACTGCATTGGTATCATTTTATCCTTGCCGGCTTATGTTGATTTTCATTATTTCTGTTGGCTTTCCCTGTTTGTGAAGCACAGGAGGCGTGGATGCATCATGATCATGGACACAAGGGTTGACAGAGTTGCAGGTGGAGAGATCTCATGGCAGAGGGAGGGATTGTGAGATCAGCAGTGTGGAGAACTTCCCCATCGGGAAGCTAGGGAGTGAAGGGGGATTGATTTCAAGACGAAAAAATGAAGGAGGCCAGAGGGGACAGAGAGCTTTAGACCTGACTGTGATTACCCAACTCCTTTTGAAGGCAATTTAACCATGGAGGGGGGGGGTGTTGTTCTAAAATGGATATGGTAATCATTGATTGTACCATTGCCCTTGATCTGATTGAATGACTGAACTATTGACTCGTATGATATGTAAATCATTTGCCAGTAAGATGAGCATTCAAAAATATTTCTCTTTGAAGATCTCAGACCTCCCATCTCTAGTTGTTATAGAGGGCAATAGGTAAAAATCCCCAATATAGTGACGCAGTGGCTAAGGACTAGATGACTAGACATTTCAAAGGGCAGCTCTCATCACTGGGTCCTCAGTCTCTTTCCTTGAGCTCCAGTCTCTGGGCCAAGGCTCCTTTTCTGTCTGGGCTAATTGAGAAAGCATGGCTGACCCCGGGGAGGAAGTGGTCAAGGGCTGGCCCAGAGCTTCAGCCTCCATAATCAAAATCTTGCCCACCAGAACACTGAGTGCTGAGAGTGTGTGCTCTCCGTGAGCAGAGGAAGGCTGACGGAAGAAATGCACTCTAGGTCTCACACAGAAGCTGGTTTCTGGGCTTTAGTCATTCCATGGAGATTGTCATTCTTCTAATCACCAGTAAATGCCTGCAGTTTGTCACAAAGAACAGATGCAGGATTGGATTCCAGCCTGACTTCCTCTCTTGTGCCCCAGCCTCAGGTGGAGACAAGGAGAAGCAGCAGGTCAAGGGACAAAGGTGACGCTCTGAAAGGTAAGGTTCTGCCCATTCAACCAAGCTCTGTAAGCTCTCCTGTCCCCTCCTCTGCAGGATGCCAGTGGCAACAGCCCGTCTCTCTCAGGTAATAATCCTGAACAAAAGGATACTGTGGATGGAAACAGAACCCAGATATTTCCCAGATGTACAGGAGGGGCCTAGGATGGGATGAAGGCTGGCCAAGGTAGGACCCAGTAGGGGGCAGTGGGGGTGTCAGGAGCAGATTCTGGTGGATTTGGAGGTGGAACATTGAGGGGTAACTGCGATAAGCTGTGTAACTTTGCCAAGGTTCAGATTGCTCACTGAGACCCCACAGACAATATTGGAAACCGATGCTCCTTGAAATGCCAAAGCACCTCCTGCCCGTGGGAGTAAGCTATCATTTGACCTTGAGCTCTGGAGAGTCCAACGTCCTAAGTGCACAGCCCGTGTGACATTCCTTTCGGTCCTCTGGGAGGGCTGCACCATAACGGTTCTCTTGATTTCCAGTTTTCCGAAGCTTCCTGCAAGAACTATATGGCGCTCAGAACCTGCGTTTGCGTCTTAGGCAGAAGTAAGTAACCTTCCTGCTTCACCGCGGGGTGCATCTTCCAACCAGGGTGCCTGTGTGGCCTCGGGCTGCAGAGCAGCTGGGATGCGCTGGTTTGGGGGACACTTTCAGGGATGGGCAGAGAATGACAGGAGTCCCGGGCAGTGGGGTGGGGCAGGAAGAGCAGGCCATCAAGGCTTGGGGAGGGGCTGAGCTTGCACCGACCCTTGCTAGCCTGCTAGGTCTCTTGCCCCTTCAGTCCTGGCTGTAATCTGGTCCTTCTGTCTCCTGCAGCCACTTGGGAAACCCACTTGACACTGGCAGCTTTGGTCAACAGAAAGCTCAAGCCCTCTCTGGTAGCTGGCGAAATAGAGGTACGGCTGAAGTCCACGTCGGTACGCGCGCCCCACACGGTTCTGCGGCTCATCCATTCCGGACACCTAGGTCTCAGAACTCCACCCTTCCACGGGCCCAGATGTGCATCTCAACTTCTCATGTCTTACCCGCCTTGAGTCAATCACCAGACTGCGCACATTCCCATGAACCTGACAGTCTTTCACCCACACCACTGGCTCTTCCCTCACCCAGTGCCAAACCCCCGGATTCAAAGGCCTACCTGCAGCCTCCAAGCACTCTCTGGGACTCACCAGCCCCGCACCCCACAGGGACTCATTCTCAGAATGACTTGTTGGCAAGGCCCAGGCAGAGCCCATCTCCACACAACCGCTGCTCCACACCTGCCATGGCAGCCATCACAAGTCAGGATCCCACAGGCCTCCCTACTGCCTCCCCACCCCAGTGTTGGGCAGCTGCCAAGAACTTACAGCTTCCCTCCTTGGAATACTTTGGGTCTCTGAAAGAGCACTCTACCTGGCACCCCCAAGAAGACACCTTTCGGGAAGGACCCACAAAGAGGCAGGGGGAAGTAGGGAGGCCCACCTTGCTCAACCCCAATGTCCACAAGCTGCTGGAAATAGAAATCACAAAGGCAGAGAAATGGAATATTTGGGAAGAAAAAGGAAAGGGTGTATCAGAATACCATCTGCAGGCCTTAAATATGTTGAAGGCACTCGATGGGGAGCAGATCACTGCACCTCCCCAGCCCTTCTGGAATGCCAGCATCAAAGCAGAGCAGATACCCAGCGCTCAGAAGCATTTTCCACAAAAATTCAGTGAGTTTTTCTGGGGTCTACCTTTTCTGCACAGCGAGTCTCTGGCAGCTGCTCTCAGGGTCTCTGGATCCACCCTAGAGTTTCCCACTGTCTTATTTAATGAAATTCCTAATGCCTTACCAGCTCAAATGCAAGCTAAAGAGTACCCACTCTAGTTGCAACGTCACTCCTTGCCCTACACTGAAGGCCGATTCCAACTTTTACTTCCAACTGCATGCCAAGCCCAGGCCCCACCGCCGGCTACAGTCCTGACTCCGCCCGGTCCACAGCCCCGTGGCCCACTCGCAGTACCTTTTCCTCCTCCTCACAAGAGTCCCTGTGATGAATCCTGTCTTACCGTCCACACTAAGTCCCAATCACGCATTCCAAATTCACTTCAACAGCTGGAAAGCCATTTTTTAAAGAAACAACAGGAAAGTGAGAGTTCTTTACCCTTTATGATACCACCACCCCAGGAAGCTTTTTGTCTTCGCAAACCCACTCATCCCCAGGACAATCAGAAGGTCCAGACCCCAAAGACAGAACCCAAGCTTCCTGACTGCTTGAAGCAATCGGAGCTCCACCGCCAAGAGAACTTCCCTCAATTGCAGGGGCCCCTCGGCAATGGGACTCTTGAGTCTCTGACACTAAAGCAGCCTCAGGAAAAATGGCCAGGGACTTGTCTGGATATGAAGCAGCCCGAATGCTCCTGCTCAACACCTGGAGACAAGCAGGGGAAGAATGTAATGAAGACGGTGTCCCCAGGAAGATGCACACACCCTGGACCGTCGCTTGCGTGCTGCAGAGCCGGTGTCCAGCTGAGGAACAACTCGGTCAATGGACAAGGGAATTACTTGAGGAAAATATCCAAATGTAATCTATCTCTCTGTAGATCAGGAAACTACTGCCCAAAAGGAACTCCGGGAGCCGACTCAAAGGAGTTAAGTGATTTGAGGATACACAAGGGGATTAACGCAGGAACTTACACCCTAAGGGGTCCAAATAAAATCCTACTGGAAAACACCCTGAATGTCCACATGTGCAGGAAGGTGGAGCAGATTAGAAAGGATCAGATCCCTGGCATTGTTTGCCGTTCATGTCTTGCGACCACGCACGCTTTGTCTATTTCCCTGACCCACCCACATGTTGTCAATGTGGCCTCCTGGGGAGAGCTGGAAGATCTGAACACAACGCAGAGCCTTTCCTTTTTCAGCCCGGGCACTCAACAGGTGCTGGACTCGCATATCGTAAGGCTCCAAATGAGGCAGAGGTGGTGCATGCCCCTCAAAGTCCTTGAGCCCACAAACCTCTGTAGGACAAGAAAAGACAACGCAATGTCCTTTCCAAAGTCCACCTGCTTAGCCACCCCTAAGTATTGAACTAACCTAGTAACTGAGGCTGCCAAGGTCCTGGGAGAACCCTGTCAGGCAGACTGGGGAGAGAGAGTGACCACAAAGAAATCAAGCCCTACCCTGGAGAGTCCTTTTGCTGATTGCTCCCCTACAGAGGAGCCTGTTCAGGGAACCCCAGCCTACCCCCCACTTGATAATGACAGTGGATGCTCATTGGCCCTCAGGCAGCCGTTTCCAGCCTTCATGCCCAGTATCCTTGGCAGAACCTTCCAGAATGAAAGTGTCCAGAGAGAGAGAGCCTAGAGCAAACCTCAAATCCAGTACTGACCAGCAAGGGGTCAAGGAAAGAGGGTGCTAGTTGTGCCCCAGGAGGCCCCAGATTGGAAGTGAACTCTGAATGTCCATCTTCAAGAGCCAAAGAGACAGGGTTGGTGGTGGTCAAGAAGTCCTCTTCAATAGAGCTAGACGATAGAGACACTTTCAAAACCAGTGTGCTGGCAAAATCTCAAACCAATGATGTGGACCCGGGGGTACTTCGAGGCTCTAGGATGTAGTAAAAGTTTCCTGCTACCTGGAAAGTGTGCTCCAGTTCCTGAAAAGCCAAGCCTTACAGCACGAGTGTGCAGTGAGATTAAGCTCCAGGTGGAGGTAGAGGCAGAGGATGGTTCTCCATGCTGTCCTGTTGACGGGCTCCTTCAGGACTGCACCACTGATGTGCTCACTGCCACCAATGTTTTGCCTTCTCAGGTGGTCCATTGCCGCCCCCAGCATTTGTTCACTGGGGATAAGCCAATATGTCAAGGGCCAAGTGGCTTCGTGGTGGCTAGAGCAAGTTACATGGGGCAGCAGAAGCTCAAAAGCCCCAACCTTCAGGACCCCTCGACAAGGAGAAGGAAGGATGCTGTTCCCACTGACAAGAGGGAGACTCATAAATGGCCCAATCCAGAAGAGCATGGAAAAGGATTAGCGGGAAGAGGCATCTCCCAAGTCTGTGGGTTAAGCTAGCCTGTGCAAGACAAGGCATTGGCTGAGTGCCTTGAGATCAAGTCCTCACAGCTCCCACCAGAGAAGGGACAGCTTCCTGCTGAGGGCCACAGCAAAAAATGGAGGAAGCACTTTGTCCAGTGGATTTGCTCCAGCAAAAAATCTACAGGACACGGTGATCCTTTGCAAAACGGAAAGCCCGTATTACCCTGTGGTCACAGCCTTGGGCCCCTTCAAAGACAACCAGTGTCTCCTAACAAGGTCACGGAGGCTCAGGTGCTCACGACAGATGTTGGCCAAGTCCTAGAGGGGACACCAGGCTGTCATCAGGAGTATCTTGCGTCAACGTTATGTCCACGAAAAGAAGCGCAGGCCTCAGTTAATGGATGTTCCTCCAGCTGCAGGGCTCCTTTCTTTGTAGAACACAGGAGAGTGGCAAGTGTGAGACCCTGCCTCCACCAGGCGATACCTGACTGCCAGAGCCTTCCCACCAAGAGCACCTGTATCAGGGATGTATTCACAAATTTCTGTCCGTTCAGGGGATTCAATATCAGAAGCCACACTCAGGCATTGCCCCCCAGGGTGTTTGTGTGCCCAGTCAGCTTGCAGCAGCAGAGGCGGAGGAGGTGGGCTTACTCCAGTTACCCTTACCACTGCCCACGTCACTGTCTTCGAGAATATGTCTTATCTGGCAAATTAGAAGACGCTTCTTCTGCTCTGATTAGTAGGAAAGTATCCATGCCAGCCACTTTAGCCTGTTCTGCACAGGCTAATGGCTTCTCTCAGCCATGATATTCATTGTTCCATAATAGAGATTTTCCCCCTCCTACATTAAAGTGTGACTTCTGTGCTGCATGGCGGGATCTAAAGGGGGTGTCATGTGTGTTAGTCTGTGTAGACTAGAGAAACAAAATTCATACACTCATATTTTATGAGTTTTATATAAAGGTTAAGTGAACATTGAAAAGCCTCCCAACCCAGTTCAATCTAAGACCACCAGTCCAATAGTATCCCATGTGTCTGACACCAATCTACAAAGTCCTCCTCACAATCCAAAAACACACGGGGAGACAATGACTGCAGGAGGAAATTGTAGTCCGTGCGCTGGCAGGTTCTCCATGAGGCTGCTGCAGAAACCAGGGCTGCAACAGGGTAGGTCCATGTGGCTTCTCCTCAGGGATCTCCCAGGAAATGAGTCTTTCCAGCTGCTTTAGGGACCTAACAAATGCATATCCACCCTGGTGGCACTATCAGAGAGCAAGAGACCAGAAAGGCTAGGCTCACAGAGCCATTGATCTCCCTGCCCTTCAATTAACCCCACATGAGTTCATTGACGAGGTTGGCATAATATACCTTTAACTATGTTAGATACTGCGTCTCCTTCTCTGAGTGCTAGCTCTGACTTCTCAAAGGGCAGGGCTCTGGAGGAGGTTTTCAGCAGTGTTTCCCACCCACTTCCATCCCAAGTTCTTCATTTTGCACCTCTTATGATTTATGGTAACACCCCTACTGTGAAAACCTCAGAAGGTCCCAACACAGTGAAGAATGTTCCCTGGTGCCATTACTTTGTCTTCAACGTTATGTGGCTGCAGTTGATAGGTTTTGAGAGGCGCAATCCAGCCAAGAAATTCCATCGAGGGTCCAGAAGAGGTTTAGACCAAAGTAGCGTCTCATGGTACCAAGCAGGCATGAGACATGTGGCGGCCTGTCTAAGTCCCACATGTGCATTTGATGAAGGCTGCCAAGTTTGGCATGGAGGTTCCGCCTCAATACACCTGTCACAAAATGTGAAATGACATATTTTGCTACCTTTGCCTCTCTCCCAGCCTAGGGTAACCTCCAGGATGGAAGTCCCAGGTCTGACACATGTGGGTGGGAACTGCTAGGGAGGCTGCCAGCGGGGGACTCTGCTCACCCACTGCACCAAGGGAAAATCCGGTTCACAGCTCACATGCCTTCCTCTGTATATAAACCCGGAGAAGGAGCAACAGCTTAGGCTGAGTGGTACAGGATGAGCGTCTGTGTAATAACCACTAATGGTTAGGCACCATGGACACAGGGTAGGGAAGGATACAGTGAAGAAGAATATGAAGCGTTGGACGTAGCAAAGGGGGCCAAAGAGCATGAGGATCCCCAGAAATGACGCAAGACACAAGCGGAGCTAACACAGGCTTACAAAGGGGAATCGGCCAGGTGCTTCACCCCAGCTTTAGCTAGCTGCCCCCACAGCAGAACTTTATCTCCTACAGAGAGCACTGGGTTGGATAGCAAAGGCACAGCTTTCAAGCAGGGAAGGTTACTTTCTCAATACTATCTTTAGTGGGGCGACAAACTGTTATTTTACTTGATTTCCATCTCCTGACTGGGGGAAGGATGAGTTGATAGCCAGGGTGGGGTAGAGTGGGGATGAGTCAATAACAGAGTGCCAGGACTCAGGAAACATGACCCCAGGCTTTTGGGCTTCACACATGCATACACACACGCGTCCGCGCTCTAGGAATGTTCTCACGAAACATGACCCCAGGCTGGTGGTCTTCACATGCACACACACGCGTGCGCACACACACACATACATGCTCTAGGAATGTTCTCAGCAAACATGACCCCAGGCTGGTGGTCTTCACACACACACACACACACACACACACACACACACACGCACACACACACACACGCTCTAGGAATGTTCTCAGGAAACATGATCCCAGGCTGGTGGTTTTCACACACACACTCACGCGCACACTCTAGGAATGTTCTCAGGAAACATGACCCCAGGCTGGTGATCTTCACACACACGCACACACACACACACACACGCGTGCACGTGCTCTAGGAATGTTCTCCGGAGAGAGTGGCTTCTAAGGACTGAGTGCTGCAAAGAAAGTCACAACTGGGAGCAGCCTTCCCTTCCCCTAGAGACTCCTGGGAAATCAGGATGTGCACGGAGATTAGACATCACCTGTCTTGATAAGGGAAACCAGTTCAATAGTGGTCAGTGTTTCCTCTGTGCTTCTAACACAGGGTTTTATTTCCTGGGCACCAGATTATAGAAGAAGGCAGGAGGGCCCCCCAAAATATGATTAGTTGATCCGCTTGAGTAAATTCTCATGTGCTTAAAAGAACACCCCTGGTGGGCCAGGGTTTACTGTTTACTGAACTAAACAGTAAAGGATGGCGAGGAAGACATCCACTGAGCCTTGACCTCCATGCCTCAGTCAGGACACCAAGTGTGTGTGTGGGGTGGGTGGGGACTGACACCAGTGGTGGAGGAGGGAAGTGGACATAGGCCCCAGAGACTGCTGGTACAGCAGCATGATGTTGTTTCTGGAGTCCTGATTGTGCCAAGGCAGCCTCTGGAGTGACTGTGGCAGTAAAAAATCAGATTCTGGATCTGCAGAGCCTGGATCTGGGGCCTCTTGGGTAGCAGGTAGCTTGGGTGTGTTCCTAGAGAGAGTGAAGAGCTGGACACCGGACTCCCCGCTGCTGAACCCTACCGTTCGTGCTAGGTAAGTGCACGGAGATGGAGAGAAGACCCTGAAAGAACAGCAAGGGGTGCATGGACCAAGCCCCTTCCCTTTCCCCTGCCACCAGGTCCTCTTATATGGTGCTGTGAGGTCAAACAAAGGGAAGCCCACTCAGACCTGCAGAGACCTCAGCGAAACAACTGCCCCCCACCCCCCACAATTCAGCAGACATCTCACAAGGACACTCACACATACCCGAGAGAGAAACCTCACACACATACTTCCTTGGAGACTTCCAGAGAGACTCAGAGGCCTCGCACAGAGACTTCATATGAAGTTCTCAGCATCCTTTATGGAGACTTCTCAGAGACCCCACAGGGACCTCACACAAAGCCCTCCCACATAGCTCACTGCCAGCACGGGAGAATTAGCAGCCGCTGTCCACCCCTGAGCTCCTGGAAACTTTCACACATTGTCTGCAGTGCCCCCCATGCTTGTGCATCTTTGTCCTCATAGCCTTGCTTGGGAACAACAGAATCACAAACTGCACGTAGTTGTGTGCAAATTTTTTCCACTGAAACGTTTTCACTAGCCTGAACTCTGAAGTGTAGTTTACAATTGAAATACAAGTAAAACTGCCAACACCAAATGAGAGTGTGATTCTAGATGGTGTGCAGTCAAATGTCGTACGCCACACTTTTACTTTTGCTTCGGACAAATTCTCTAATTGGTGGGGAAGTGACTGACTACTTTGGAAGCAACAGAACAGTCCATCAAATGGGCTTCAGGACTCAAATATATAAATAGACATCTGATCTGAACTCAAACTCATTCCCCAAGGGGCTCATGAAACTAATTTTTTTGGAAGAGTGAAGGAACCCACATGAAAATAACAAAATGTACATCACATTGTGTCTGTCTGGCTTAATTTCTCAATGAAACAGCTGTCATATCTGAAGATATTCAGGGCAACATTCCTTTTATAGCTCTGTCGACATAATTAATATGATTTTTCTGTGAAATGTAATATTTCTAAGTTATGCAAAGTCCTAATGTTTATCTACCACAACAAACTGATAATATTTCGAAGGATGAAGAAATAGATCAAGAAATAATAATTACCAGGGCGTGGTGTCCCAACAGACTGGACTGGAAAACGCTCCTAAGGGCCAGCAAACGATCCCTGAACTAACTACAAGCTTTTCTCTTGTGAACTGTTTTATTCTGTTCTTTGTCAGTGGTTTGTTTTTGTTGTTTTGTTGTCTGGTTGTATACTGTTGCTTTGTTTTCCTCTGTCTAGTTTTCGTGCATGTTAGTGACTCCACAGGTCTGTCTGAATAGGACAGGCTGGATGAACTATCTGGAGGAAAAACAACGGGACCGACAGTTTTGGGGGGACTTGGGGTGGGGGGGTAAAGGGGGGGTAAGGAAGTGGTGTTAACAAACCCAGGGACAAGGGAAAAACATGGGACCCCAAATGGTAGAGAAGGGGGAGTGGCAGGCCTTGTGGGAAATGATCAAGGGTAAGGTTGCATAGAGAAGAGGTATACTCTAGCCCAGGTGGCGATGAAGCATGGTAGTAGGGCAGGAGGAAAGTCAAGGGAGATGGAGGAAAGAGCTAGGAGTCAAAGGGCATTCATAGAGGTCTAGACAAAGACATGTACATGCAAATATATATAGGAGGATGGGGAAATAGATCTATGTGTCTATATTTATAGGTCACGTATTAAGGTGGCGGAAGGACCTTGGGCCTCTACTCAAACACTCCCTCAATGCATGAATACCTTCTTTTATTAAATTGGAACTCTATGATGCTCACTCTCCCGACACAACGGCTGGAGACAAAGTGAGTGAACAAGTAAATGTGGTGAAGAAAGCTGATGGTGCCCGGCTATCAAAAGAGATAGTGACTGGGGTCTTAAAGGCTTGAAGATAAACAAGCAGCCATCTAGCTCAGAAGCAACAAAGTCTCTCTCCTCTCATATGCCACTAAAGGCTCCCAGGTCACTTCCCTCCGCTTAGGGCAAATCAACCCAAATAGCAGGAGGCACTCCAGCCTGCCCTGTGTGGGAGTGCTGTACACCACACAAGGCACCTGGGACAAACACCTACAGTGCGCTGCACCGTTGAAGAAACCTCCGTCATGCCTCTAAGGTGATCTCGTCAACTAGGGCAATTCTGCCCAGCACCACTGGGTCCCGGCATTAAAAGGGCACACTGACCTGCCATGTTGGAGCAGTGTCTAAACCCCTCTGGCCCCTCATCCAAGCAATCAGGGATCAGCTACTACTTTATACTTTATTTCCTCCTTCTCTCTCTCCTTGCTCTTTACCATCACAGCCAACCTTAGTGAACTCAGTTGGATTTATTTCCTTCATTCTCTTTATTCTCTTTTTCTTTCTTTCCTCTTTCTGTCTTTGCTTTCTTCACCTCTCTCTTAGCTTGTACGATTCTCTCTGCTCCCTCTCATTGCTTGCACATACCACTGCTGGTTTCCAGAGCCCTACACTCTGCCTAGGGCAACCCTGTCCTCCTAGTGGGCAGCCTGACCCCTAAGACAGTACTGCACACAGGACGAGTCAGAGCTACACACAGCATAACACAGGGTCAGTTATTTCTTTAACCATTTAAAAAATACTCTCTCCTCCTCCTTCCTTTTCTCTTCTCTCTTTTTCCTTTTATTGGACTCTTCTTACAGGTTTTCTGCTTTTCTCCGCTCCATCTAGCTCTTCTCTACTTCCTACCACAGCCTCCACAGATTTGGTTCTCCTTTTTAGTTGTTTTCTTTTCTTTTTTTTTTTTTTTTACTGTTGTCACCTTTGTTTACTCTGTGCATTTTAGTTGTGTGTGGGTGAGTGGTTGTCAGTCTGGTTGGCATTATTGCCCCAGTCTGTGTCTTCCTCTTTCTCTCTTTTTCCTCTCCTTTCACTCTCTTTCCCATCACAAGACAATAGCTGTCTCCAGGCCACTCCCCTCTGCCTAGGGCAAACCTGAAGGCCCAACTGAGGGAGCTCCCACCCCCCACTTATTGGTGTGGCAAGCAGCTGGGGAATTCACGCTGGTCCTCTCCCACACACCAGGCCACAGGTTGTTCTCCCCTATAAAAAGTGGGGGCATCCCCAGCCTAAATCCTGAGGTCCTACAAGTGACTGGGGGAAACGCCTGACCACCACTTGTGAGGCTCCACGCTACTGTGGGAACATCCACCCAATCTCCAAGGCGATCTCTCTGTACATCCCCTTGTCTAGCCAGATTTGTAAAGTAGAATTTGGATCATGATAGTGGGGGGAGGAAGCATTTAGGAACTAGAGGAAACATGTTTCATTGTTGCTACCCTGCACCCTGACTGGCTTATCTCCTCCCCACATCCCTTCAGGAAGGGGGTGTCCAGTTACCTACCAATGGGCTTTGAGTCTCCACTCTGCACTCACCCTAATTTACAATGACATGATTTTTGTGTTCTTTGATGCTTGATATCTGATCCCTTCAACAGTTCATGGTCACACAGGCTGGTGTGCTTCCTCCATGTGGGCTTTGTTGCTTCTGAGCTAGATGGCCGCTTCTTTATTTTCAAGCCTGTAAGATCCCAGATGCTATAACTTTTGATAGCCAGGCACCATCAGCTTTCTTCACCACATTTGCTAGTGCACACATTTTTCTTCAACCATCATGTTGGAAAGGTGTTCATCATGGAATGCCAATTTAATATAACGTCTTCTTGCATTGAGTAAGTATTTGGCAATGTCCATCTACTGCCTTAATACTAAGTCTATAAATATATGCACGTTGATCTATTTACGAACCCTCCTGTATAAATATATTTACATATGTACATGCCAGTATGTAGACCTCTAGAAATACCCTTTGTCACCTAGTTCTTTCCTCTATTTACTTTTACTTTCCTCTTGTCCGACTATCATGCTCAGCTTTCACTTGGGTTTGAGTAATTTCTCTTGGTTACATTGCCCTTGCTGAATACCTACCAGGCTTCTCACACCCTCCTTGCGACGGATTTTGGATTACTTGTTGCTCCCCTGTCGCTGGATTGGTCAGCATCACCTCCTTACCCCCTCCTCTCTCTCTCCCATGTCCCCGGGAACCATTGGTCCTGTTGTTTTCTCCTCCAGACTATTCTTCCAGCCTATCTTATCTAGATAGATCTGTTGAGATAATAATATGCACCAAAAATCAAACCATAGCAAGATAGGCGATGGGTGAGAACACTGTGATGACAAAAAAACAACAACAGAAAACCAATGATCAATAAAAGAGTAAATTAATTAAAAGACAAAAAAATTTTTTAAGAAAGAAAAACCTGTAAATAGATCAAGGTCTGATTTTTTTTTTCTATAGGTGTGTCCTTCAGTCAGGTCTGATGGCGTATCTTGCTCTGGCCCCAGAGTCTGTCCTTTGTACTCCCTCAGGGGCTACCCGCTCTGCTCTCATGGTTGCTCTGCTGCATGCTTTTAGTGATTTGCCTCCGTGTTGGAGGGCCAGTCGGGTCAGTCCCAACACAGAGTCTCCGGTATTGTCCCCATAGTGCTCTGGGCCAGCAAGGGATGGCATGTCTCATAGTGGGATCAGCCATATGGTCCACTCTGTACATTGGCTGTTCAGAGTGCCAAAATCATCCTCCAAGCCTGGTGGACCAGTGTGTGCTCCACTCTCTTCCTCCCCCTTCATTTGCCCCTGTGTGCTCTGATCAGACATGTCCATCTCCCCTAGCTACAGGTTCAGTGCCGTCTTCTAAAGTAAATTCTTCTGGGGGGAGGGGCAGTTGTCCACGTAGCTGGTATGGAGGCTGGACCATCCACTTTTCATTTAGGATCAAAAGCATCTAGCTTTTAGCATTAGGTGCTATTGAGTCAGTTCCAACTCAAGGCAGAATGAACCACTGCGCAGTCCTACACCATCTTCAAAACTGTTGTTATACTTGAACCTAACATTTCAGCCTTTTCCAGGGACTGGCATCTCCTGATAACATATCCAAAGCATGTGAAGTCTCCCCGTGCTTGCTTCTAAGGACCTTTCAGACTGTTCTTCTGACACAAATCTGTTCATTCTTCCAGCACTCAATGGTATTTTTAATATTCTTGGCTAGTGTCATCTTGATGGGTTGAAACACTATCTCGCTCTAGTGTTGATGTACATTTTTCTGATGCCTAATTATACTGAGTATCTTTTAAGGTAATCATTTAATTTTTATGGCATTTTGAAAAGATGTCAATGAGGTCTATTTAATTTGTGTTCAGATGGAAACACATAACTCAAACTAAATATGTGACAGTAGAATAAGAATCCATTTTATCCTAAATACTTGAGATATTTATACAGCCTACTCAAGTTTTTATCAACATAGATAAGGTGGCGGTGGTGGTGGTGGTGGTGGTGGTGGTGGTGGTGGTTTTTAAGAGTTAATCTCTAAATAGGGGGCTGTAGTACTGAGCACTGAATCTCCTTTGCTTGATTAATTTTTATGTTAGGGAAGTAATACAAGGATTCCATCAAATGACCCATCAGTTTGAGGAAAAAGCATATCAGAATTGATGGTCAAAGCCTATATGGCTTTATGGTTTAGTCTCTAGGGGTATGTAATGCTCTTGTGAAAATAGTATTCCTCATGATAATAACGAGGAACTGGTGGGCCTCCAGGGCTGGGAGCTGAACTGAGGGGCAGTTCTACCCTGTCTAATAGGGTCACTATGAGTTGGCAAAGAATCGATGGCTGTCAGTTTGGTTTGTTTGACTTGCGTACTGGCATTCAGTGTGTTTATCGAAATCAATAAATTACAAGCATTTAGATGTCTATTTTTTACATACAAAATTTAAATCCCCCAAGCCTCTGAAAACTGCGAAGATTTCACAGCACTAGGTTGGTACTCTCCCATCCAATAATCAGTGAAACTGGCAGGGTGTGAGGCATTCAGGCTCCCTCAGTTCCTCCTACTGCCTTCCCTGACCCTGGTCACTTGCTTCTATTACCTCTCTTGGACCTTACATGCATTTGAATTAGAACACCATAGAGTACAGTGCTCTACATGTGCAGCAGCTCTAACCATGTCACTCTCTGTCTCTATGAAGCCTCTTCCAACAAAATTCAAATGCGATTGTATGTGCACACATAAACACACGCATGCACCAGAGCACCCTTCTTAACAGAGAGTCAGGAGGGTCTCTTATTTGTTGTCCTCACTTTGGACACAAGTCCCTTGATGATGAGTAGGAGAAAAGGAACACCAGGTAGTGGGGGAAACCCTAAGGAGGAACAGAGGAGAGCTTTAACTAAGAATAATGCTACTAGGGGAATGATGGCATGTGAGGAAAATTAGATACTTCCAGACTGTCAGATTTTTCCATACAGCAAAATTAACTTTTCTAGTTTTGTCTAAAACTGGCCCCAGGAAATTTCAAATAGCACATCTCAGATTATCTAACCTACAAAGGAGTAGCCGGCCTTCCACCCACCCCCACCCCACCCCCGCCAAAAAACCAAGCGGTACAAAGCTCCACTGGGTACACATTTCAAAATATACATTCTCCTGTTTGGGCAGGCATCTGGCAACTTGCTCTGAGCTAGTGCACCCACACTTTTTTCCCAAGGTCATTGCTGGTGACAAGACCTTGTGCTCTTCTCACAAGCCAGAATGCAAACATAAATCAAGTCAGTGTAAGACGCCATCATCACCTCACTCAAATACACCTCGTCAAGTGAACTCAAACTTCAAGAAGATGCTCATTTGTTTGGTTTTGTTGATGTGAGGGTGATAGTGCATTTGGAGTTTAGTCATTGCACTAGGTCAGACTGTTAATCAAGCTTCCTATATAGAGGTTCTGAAGATATTGTGTAAGAAGGTCTGAGTTGTCTGGCTAGACCAGAGCTTGCACACTGCTATTGACTAGAAGTTCCGACACACAGAATCCAGGACAGATAAACCCCTCAGGACCAATACTGAGAGTAGCAACACCACGAGGGAAGGTAGGGGGGAGAAGCAGAAGAAAGGGGAAACCAATCTCAATGATGGACATACAGCCCCACTCCACCACCCAGGGGAACAAACAGCAGAAGTTTGGGTGAAGGGATACAGCAGAGGCGTAAAATATAAAACTAAAAAGTATGTATAAAGTATCAGTGGTTCACGTGGGTGGGAGGAGGGGAAAAAAGGAGCTCAAGGAGAAAGAACATGTTTGGAAATGATGATAGCAATGTATGTACAAATGTGCTTCATACAAATTGGTGTATGAATTGTTACAAGAGCTGTAAGATCCCCCAATAAAATGATTTATTTAAAATAAAAAGGACTGATTAGTGGTAGACAGGGGACTGGTTTTGCCACCATGACAGTGCACCTGCTCACACAAAAAAAACAGCATGCCTCTATCGCCCAATCTGATCCCAGCACACCGAGGCAAAATACTAAGGGTGTACAACAGAACAGGAAGGGGAACAGAGCAACGAAGTCCCCAGGGAATACCAAAAATAGACTTTGGGGCCAGGGCTAGCTGACCCATCATACTCTATGAGAAAACACTCCTAAAGGCCAACAAACAGTCCTTGAACTAACTAAAAGCTTTTCTTTCTTGTGTTTTGTTTTGCTTTTTGTCATTGGCTTGTTGGTGGTGGTGTTGTTCTTTTGTTTCATTTTGTTGCTTGGGTTTGCTCTGTCTCGTTTTTGTGCATGCTATGATTTCCACAGGTCTGTCTAAATGAGATAGGCTGGATGAACAATCTGGAGGAGAAAACAATGGGACTGACAGCT
This sequence comes from Tenrec ecaudatus, assembly GCF_050624435.1. Classification (NCBI taxonomy): domain Eukaryota; kingdom Metazoa; phylum Chordata; class Mammalia; order Afrosoricida; family Tenrecidae; genus Tenrec; species Tenrec ecaudatus. The sequence goes on along the minus strand of NW_027458142.1, from coordinate 125,119 downwards.
GGGGGAGGGAGATGGGAAAGGGGGGTGTAGGGAAAAAGGAAGTGCTGTTAACAAACCCAGGGACAAGGGAACACCAAGTGATCCAAATAGATGGTGAGGAGGGTGTAGGAGGCTTGGTAGAGTGTAACCAAGAGTAATGTAACCTAGAGGAATTACTGAAACACAAATGAAGGCTGAACATGAGAGTGGGACAATCGGAAAGTAAAAGGAAATCAAGGAAAGAGGTAGGAAGCAAAGGGCATTTATAGAGGTCTAAATAAAGGCATGTGCATATGTAAATATATTTATGTATAACGATGGGGAAATAGATCTATATGCATATATTTATAGGTTTAGTATTAAGGTAACAGATGTACATTGGGCCTCCATTCAAGTACTCCCTCAATGCAAAAATACTTTGTTGTATTAAAGTGGCATTCCGGGATGCTCACCTCCCCAACACAATTGCTGGAGGCAAATGGGTGCATAAGCAAATGTGGTGACTGAAGTTGATGGTGGTCGGCTATCAAAAGTTATACATTCTGGGGTCTTAAAAGCTTGAAGTTAAACAAGTGGTCATGTAGCTGAGAAGCAACAAAGCCCACATGAAAGAAGCACACCAGCATGTGTGATCACGAGGTGTCGGAAGAATCAGGTATCAGACATCATCGGAACAAAAAAATCATATCTTTGTGAATACGGGGGAGTGTGGAGTGAAAACCCAAAGCTCATTTGTAGATAATTGGACATCCCCTTACAGAAGGGTAGCAGGGAGGAGAGGAGCCAGTCAGGGTGCACTGTAGCAACAATGAAACATACAACTTTCCTCTAGCTCCTAAATGCTTCTTCCCCCACAACTAAAATGATCCCCATTCTACCTTACAAATCTAGCTAGACCTGAGGATGTACACTGGTACAGATAGGAACTGGAAACACAGGGAATCCAGGGCGGATGATCCCTTCAGGACCAGTGGTGAGAGTGGCGATACGAGGAGGGTAGAGGGAGGGAGGAATGGAAAGGGGAAACCGATTACAAGGATCTACATATAACCATCTCCCTGGGGGACAGACAACAGAAAAGTGGCTGAAGGGAGATATTGTATAGTGTAAGATAAGACAAAATAATAATTTAGAAATTATTCAGGGTTCATGAGGGATGGGGAATAATTATCAGCTGATGCCAGCGGATTAAGTGGGGAGCAAATGTTTTCAGAATGATGAGGGCAATGATTGTACAAATATGATGTATGTATCAATTGTGATAAGAGTTGTATGAGGCCCCAAAAATTGATTATAAAAAAAGAGAAAAGAAATAACAGTATGAAAACATCCCCCAAAAAAGCATGCCTCTCTTGTCCCTCATATCCTAATCACCTGAACTCACTCCATGTGACTTCTTTCTGTTTCCATGAATGAAGGACAGTGGTTTGACAACACAGAAGAGGGGGGGAAAAAACAAGGGTGTCACCCAAACTGCTGAGTTTGAAAAATGTTTCCAAGAATGTAATCACAGATTAGACAAATGTGTGAAGTGTAATGGAGAGTACTATGAAGGGGATAAAAAATTTAAATGCATAGTTTTGAAAAAATTGTAGTTTTTGTCGGGTTCCCCCTAGTAGCTTCCAATTTCATAGCAACTCAAGCCATCACCATACATCAAACTGACAGAGAAGGGGTGGGTTTTGTGTGTAGGTGGTGTTGGTTATTGCACAGGGGCAAGGGACTTCTGGTGGCATAGTACCTTATGCCTTGGGTGTCAACTGTAATGTCAGCAGTGGGGAACCACCAGTCAGTCCTCAGAAGAAAAGGATGAGGCGTTCTACTCCCATAGAGTTAGCCTTTGGGAAACCCACAGAGATAGTTCTGCTCTGATCTCATAGAGTCGCTATGGCTCAGCATCGACTCCATCGAAGTGAGCTGACAAACTAAAGGCAGGAGATCTGAAAGAGGATGCGGAGACGTTGTCTCAGGTACTTTGGACATATTACTATGGTGGAACCAGTCCTGCAAGAAGGGCATCATTTTTGGCAGAGGGTTAGCAAACAAGAGGAAGACCCTTACTTAGGTGGATTGACACCGTGGCTGCGAGAATCGGCTCAAATACAGTAACAAGTGCGAGGATGGCGCAGGACTGGGCTTTGTTTCTCTCTCTAGTGCACAGGCCCCTATGAATCCGAACTGACTCCAGGGCTCTACAATATCAACTACTACAACCCTGAAGTTCAAACCTACCCAGTGGCTTCCCAAAAGGGAGGTGTGGCCATGTGCCTCTGTAAAGATGACAGCTAGGGAGCCCCTGCGGGGCAGTTCTACTCTGTGGCACAGGGGCAGCCAGGAGTCGGAATGTGCTTCACAGCAAAGGGTGTGCTTTGTCTCAGTTTGTGCCTGCTGCTGTTTATGCTATGCACTGAGTTTAACATGTGACACTCAGGAGCGAATGAATGGAAACACACCCATGATGCTTCCATGATGCCAGATGCAAGCTGACACTGTTTCTGAGTTCTGGGCATATTATTTTTTCAGAGATAATTTCCTGTAGCGGTGACACACCGAGTCCTATTTCATGTAAAAGCATCAGCAGCAGAGGAAAGCACTGCACAGAGAGAAGACTATGACACATAACAGGCTTTCCATAGAGGAACAAAAGGGTGGATGTCTTGGGCTGAACTCTTTTCTTGTATACAGACAGTAAACAAGCTGAACACATCTCACCTAAGCATAACATTACAACTACTTGAAGCCCAGCTCAGGCATCTGGACAAGAGGCAGCAAGGAAGGATGGGAGAGAGTTAATGGGCTGGGCGTCCCCAAAGGTGCAGAGTGGGAATCAAGGGAGGATCCAGGACGAGCCAAGGCTTCTGGCAGAAGTCTGAGAGGAGAGCAGCAGAAAGGAGCTGCTCTCTGGGTCCTCACAGATGTAGCCAGTGAGAGAGCAGCAGTGCTGCCCCCTGGCGGTGCGCCGAAGGCAGGGCCGCTTCCCCCAGGGCTGGAGAGCTCTGGGGAAAGACAAATCCTGTCACTTTGGATGCCAAGTAAGGGGGCACTGTGTGCCGGTGGTGTACCTATGTTGGCCAAAGCGCTGCCCACTGTGCATTTGCTTCCCACAAGCACAGTTATCCTTCCTCGTGCATCCAGGAAAGACAGTTCTAGAAAAACACAAGCAGTAAAATAAAACACTGCCAGGTCTCGAACCATCCTCACCATTGTTACTATGCCCACTGATGTAGCCACTGGTTCGAGCTGTTTTATTGCCCGTCCTCCACTTTTTGCCAAGCATCATGTCCTTCATGGACTTGATGTCCCTTCAGGGACTGGTCTCTCCTGACAGCACGTCCAAAGATATCAAATGAAGTCCAGCCATCCTTTGTCCCCATGTTCTCTTGGCAGTCCTTGTACTTTTATTGCTCAGTGTCTGATTATTTGGGACCAGGCCTTATTGCTGCCCCTTCCTCACCTTGGCCCCCAATCCCGACCCCAAGCCCTGCACATCCACTGTGTGAAACCTCCTGTTCCTGTAACCATCCCTGTGCTTTTGTGTGGGGGGTCTAGCTGGGTTCCCCTGGCAATTCGCCAGCTGCCCCTGGGAAAGTTCATGGAGTCGGCTAATTAGTAGAAAAGCCAAACGTCCAGCTGAGATTGGTTTACTCCCTAGCACCCTTGGGCAGGAGCACAGCCCCACTCCCGGTCCCAGGTAGCCAACGACCACACCTAGGTTCTCCGGACTTGGCAGCTGTAACATGTGGCCTGGGCTTCCCCTTCATTTCCTGCTCCTTTCTGGCTTGCTGTCTGACTTTTCTTTGCGGAATTAAAGCTGCAAATTGACAGGATCCCATAAACACTCTAAAGCCACAAAAAAAACACCAAATGCCCACCCAAACATGTGAAACTTCCAAAAATCATCCTTAGAAGATTCCCAAACCCTAAACATTCCTAAACCCCATATATGCCCTGAAAACACCATGAAAGCCCTAAGAAAACCTAAAATGCTGGGGGAAAAAAACACATATAATATGAAAAATGCCCTAAAATCCCTAAGGAACTCTGTAACATCACTAAAAACACCATATTGTGCTGAAAAATACCTATACACTCTAAAAAACCACCCCTAAATCCCTTAAACACTCCCTAAAATCTTATAAAACACCCTAAAAACCCCAAACCACCCGAATGCCCCAAACACACCTTGAACGTCCACAAACAACCTAAAAGCCCTAAAAAATCACATGCCACCAAAAAGCCCTAAATGACCGCAAAATTCCAACTCATAGCCACCCTATAGAGGGCTTCTGGAGCTGTCAGTCTTTTATGGGAACAGCTTTATCGTTCTCCCAAGGAGAAGTTGGTAGGTTTGAAACCCTGACCTCATATTTAGCAGTCTAATAATTGCTGGACAGTGCCACCAAGGCTCTACTGGTGTAGTGGGTTACACATTGGGCTGCTCACCTCAAGGGAAACGGTTCAAAACCACCACCCACTCCTTGGGAGAAAGAAGAAGCTTTCTTTCTATTCCCCTAGATTTCTCATTGAAGGTGTAAAGTAACCTGTTAAATGCTCGCAGTGGCAGCAGCAATGTCTCATAACCATGGGGAAATGTGGTTCAGAAACTTCAGAAGCAAGCATCCACCAGTAGGTGACTGACCAGCAGTATTGACTTGGGCAAAGAGAAGGTGACATGGAAGGGTAAGGAGAAGAATGCGTGCAGAGGGCAGGTTGGCAGCTGAGCCTAAGTCCAGTAGAAACAACAGCAGAATGGCCTGTTCCTGGAAGGGCCACAGGAGATGGTGCGACTTCATGTAGCCCCCACTTACATGTGTAACAGCAGCAATTGCCTGAACACGTGGTCTCCCCAGGGAGGAGCCTTTGTGTGGTGTTAAGATGCTGTTACTGTCTGTTGTACTGTGGTGGCCTGCATTTGGCTGTAATGGTGGAAATTTTGCAGCCAGTAGTTCAAATGCCTGCTGGGTCACTCACTGCAGGTAGACTTCAGCAGTTTCCAGACAGAGACGAGGGAGGAGGACCTGGTCTTCCACTTCTGAAAGAACTGGCCAGTGTGAACCTTGTGAATGGCAGAACACTATACCTGAACATGAGTACCGCAGGCTATAAGGCATGATGGTTTGACACAGTGGCTGCAGCAATGTGCTCAAACATAGGATAGTGCTGGCCTGGAAAATAGTTCATCGTCCATTAAAAAAAATCATTATATAGGGGCTCATACAACTTTTGTTGTTGTTTTTCCCTAAGGGAGAGCAGTGTATTGGTACACTGAGAGGTATATAGATCAATGGATACGAACAGAAAAGCTACACATATATTCACCAGTCAACAGGAAACTAGCCTTCGAAAAAGGACACAGAAATATCCAAAGGGACAAATTCTGCTTGCTCAACAAATGGTGTTGGACAAACTGAGATACCGTATGTAGGAAAATGAAGCAAGCCCCAAACCTTCCCCCATGCACAGAAATTAACTGAAGAGGGGTTAAAACCTGAAAGTAAACCTCCGGGCTATCATAATCATTTTTTCGATGACCTCATCGGTCAGAAATCATTGTAGGAACGCCAAAGCGTTCTTGTGTTCAACGTCTACATACATAGCAGGTGCTCCAGTAAAGGGGAATCTTGGTGGAGCTGGCTCATCCATTCCTGAAGAGAGTAGAGCACCACGTTGGCCCATCACAGAGCTCAGGTGTAGAATCTTCCTCACTGTCATCCTTTAACTCAGCAGTGTCAGTGTTGGATTATGAATTTCCCAAAGAACCAGTATCGCTCAATTCTGTGCACAATGCTGACTCACTCTCGCTGTTATTTCACTGGTCTAAAAACCCATTTAGGTTAAAATGACACTTTTTTGATGCCATGACCTAAAATTTTTAGTGAGAAAATGTTCCCAATGACATTACATGGGTCTTCGTCTAATCCTGATGCCATGTTCTTTTTCACAGAGACCAGCTTCTTGTATAAATTGCTCAGCATACAGATGGAATAAGAACAGTGAAAGGATACAACCCTGATGCACACCTTTTCTGATTTTAAACCATGCAGTATCACCTTGTCCTGTTCACAGTCTCACCTGGTTCTATCTCTTGGCCTTTGCATATGAGTACAATGAAGTGTTGTGCAATGCCCATTCTTTTCCATGGTATCCCCAAGATTCACCTCCTTCCACTCGTGGTTTCCAGAACGTGGGGTTGGGACAAAGCCTGGATAGTCTCATGGCAAGACCAGATCAGGAATGGAGCTGAGCCGGGAGCAGCTTTATTTGCTTGCTCCAGGGAAAGTCTGCCAATGTGACTAAGCCTCAGGGGCTTTCTACAAATGATAAAGGTGAATCCCTCTCTCGTTACCCACTGATCATCTCTGAGCCTCTTGCTCTCATATCCCTTGCACAGACCTCTACCATTAGATGGACAATTCGGTAACGTTTGAACACTTTTCTGATGCTGAGCCTGGGGAGCAACTAATAGCTGAGTAAATATTGATTGAAAGATGGTGAGTGGAAGAAAATAGCTTTGCCAGGTTCAGGTTGTGATGGAGATGAGAGTGTTACCAAATCCTGCTGTCCCCATGGTGGGTTTGCTGTATTGTGCCCAGTCCTGAAAGTCTGAGCCAGGGGTTTTAACGTGGCCCCTTTCAAAACATATAGGTGGAATTCTTGGACCATGAGCTGTCCATAAAGCTTTACCAAGGAGATGTCCGCCCTGGAGCGAAACAACCCAAGAACCTAGATCTTCGTGAAGGTGTTGGTTGGTAAGGGATGCAGCGGAAATCATAAACTTGACTGAAAGCAAAAGAAACTTTGCCTTCATGTGCCTGCAGCTGGACGAAGTGGTGCTGGAGCACACCCTCCTTTGTGATTCTTCTTGTTCTTTTTATGAGCTGCTCCCTGGCCTGTGTAGTCCCGTAAATCTGGAAACTCTTTGCTGGTGGGGGCAATTGTTATATCCTCCCCCCAGATCCAGATGTCTTGTCCATGGTCAGTGTGCAATCCTTGTTTGCCAGAGGAGTGGGGCATCTAAAGGCAGGCAGGGGTCACATACTTTTTTTCTACACTTTCTAGAAAGACCAGAGCTAAACATCTTGCAGCCCTTTTCATGTCCTCATTCTTTTCTGTATTTATTTTCCATGAAAGAGGAGAAGAAACGCGACAGCATCTACTGACAGCAAGTCAAATGCCATCGTGTGTGTTCAGAGGGCAGGCTGGTTCTCATTTGCCTAACTCATCAGTCCCATCGTGCCATGTCCATGTTAGATTGTTTAGGGAAACAGATGACATATGTTATGATGCTAAATAAGCTGAAACAGTGCCAGGATGGAGGCAGAAGGGTTTTATTTGTTTGTTTTTAAATGAAGCATGGCTTTCTAGTGACTTATTGTGGTGGGGAAGGGGGGCACCGAGAGCAACAAGACATGGCTGTGACAGTGGTCTGGGAATTGAGACAAATCATTGCTTCTGCAGCAGAGATGAGCTGCCTCTGACCTGTCAGTTACTTGAAGGGAGACTCTGCATTTGGTCAGACAAGTCTCAGTTGGAGATGGTACCAGCTTTCCTCCTGAGCCTCTGTGGTTCCCTTTGAACTACACAGGCCCGAATCGCTTTTAGCTGAGCAACAGCAAATGGCAACACAGACTTGCCATATTGCTCTTTTGCGTACACTCTTTAAAAATCATACTAAATATACATGCATCAAAACATTCGTCACTTCCACGCTCTACAAGATTATAATTAAGTGGCATTCTGCATGTTGTTCATATATCATCCTTACCCATTCCAAAATTATGTCATCACCCTTATGGAAGCTCAGTATCGTCTCAGGGATGGCACTTCCCCTCCAGGCCCTACTGGGTTAGGCTGGGTTGACTAGAGAAATAAATCCAAGGACACTCATATAGGTATAAGAAAGACTCCACCTCACTTATTTGTCCAATTGACATGGCATTATGTAACAACCATACTTACCTTCCTACCTATCCCTGGAAACAATTGGGAGATGTTTGTCTCTATTCATTTTCCTAGCCTAGATATTTTTTGTAAGTGGAATTAAGCAAAATGTGTCCTTTTTGAAGCTGATTTATTTCACTCAGCATAATGCTTATGAGGTTCATTCCTCTTGTAGCCTGTGTCAAGAGTTCATTTCTCTTTATGGCTGAGTAGTAGTCCATTGTATATACCGTAGGCAACATGTTTGACTTATCCATTCACCTATTGATGGGTATTTAGACCGTTGACACGTTTGCGAGATTGGGAATAATGTTGCAAGGGCCATCTGTGTATTTGTATCTATTTATGCGCTTGCTTTTAATTGCTTATATCCTTCATTTCCTTTTCTTTCCTTGTTAGACTCAGTATGATCCCCTTCTGCCCATCCTCTAGCCTCACAACCTCTGTGTCTGATGTGCCAGGATCTCACCAGAAGCCTTAACACCAAGATTCTGAGCCCTGACTGACCATTCTGACCATCCAGGGAATTGAATATTCCGGAGCACACAGAAGATGAAGTTATCAAAACTCCTTAGGCATAACCGAACAACTGGAGGGAGTGCTTTATTGGGCTGGGGGGCTGGGGATTATAGTTGTGAAGGACACCAAGAACAATTGTCATTACCTAGACTGTAAAGACTATGTTCGACATCCATGCTGGTGAGTAGCAGCTGGATTTCAGAAGCTCACAAGTGGCCATCTAGGTGGCAAGTATTGTCACCCTCACTCTGGAGGAAAGAGTGGTGAGTGGACCACATGAACATTAGACTTCATGACTCTGAGCACAGAATAACTAGATGATCTCCAACTATCAATTCCAACTTCTTTGAAAGGGATCACATCCAAAGGTCCTAGATAGTGAAGCAAAATTCACAGTCATAAAAGAGACCAGGCTTATTGGCTGGATAGGGACTAACAGAACCTCTGAAACGATGGTCCTTATTCACTAAGTTTGAAAATGAACTCCTACCTGTGGTTCAATATTCAGCCAAATAATAGATTGGTCTATAATGGGAGCAATTACACAAGTGAGGCACACAAACCTGAAAACAGCAAACCATTTGATCTCAAAAGGGCAGTATTAATCCAAGGCCCAAGTTCAGAAGGGTAGGAAGAGAGGAGGAAGGGAAACAGAAGACATAAGTAGGGAGTGGAACAAGTCATATTATATTGTGGAGATTGCAATAAGTGGCATAAAACACAATGGGTATGAATTGTTGAATAAAAAACTGATGATCTTGGTAAACCTTCACCTAATTCACAATAAAAACTTATGAGAGAGAAAAAAATCCAAGCACCTAGGCTGCATTGCAGGCCAATAAAATCGGACTCAGTGGAGATGGGACAAAGATGTCTTTTGGACAGCTCTCTGGCGATCCCAATGAGCACACAGGCTGATACCCACCATCTGGAAACTATGGGGTAGCTGCTTCTCCGGTAATGCCTCGGGGGAGCGCTTGGGTCCCTCAAAGAATGCGGGATGATGAAGGGGCAAAGGTCATCAAACCTCACCCACAGCTTTACACTGGGGGGCTGCTCTCTGAGGAATGTGGGAAGGGTCCACTTGCATGCTGTCTCTGTGCAGCAGATCCAACAGACTCAACACCTTTCCAAAGCTGGCAAGAAAGTCCAAGAGACTAGATGTGGGCACCACGCTGTGAGTTTCCCAGAAGGCACGAGACAGATCGAGAGCAGTCACAGGAACACAGACTCCTCCGGAAATGCCGCCATGCGCAGAACATGCATCTTTAATTTCATTTCACACTGACTCAAGCATTCAGTCCTTTTTACGAAAACCCAGCTTCTCATTACAGTAACCGGTTTAAAATGACAATCTTCTGTTGAGCAAGTCTAAGAAATGACCTTCCTTTATTTTACATGGTATAAAAATTCAGTTTCCTAGGCCGATGGGCTCTAGGGACAGGTGTTTTTATGTACTAGACATGGCTTTCAAAGTTCTTCAATTGCCTAAATTAATAACGACTTTTTTCCTTTGGCTTTTCTAAGGGACACATTAATTTCAATCTTTTTCTAAGGAAGTGAATCTCTAGCTATCTCATTTGGATAACTTTCTGCCTTCAGAGTAGAATTTGAAATAATCTGCAAGGTTACCCCTTCCCCACCCTGCCCCAGCAGCCCAGCCTCTTTCTTCCTTCCAGCCTCCAGCCAACGGGGTTTGGTTGGGAAAGGAGATGCAGAAGGGAGTCTCTGGATTTTTCTATCAAAAGGTTGGCCACAACCCCCAGTAGACCAAATGTAATTCATTATGGCGGGTTTTGGTTTTTACTACATTAAGAGTTATCCTTAGGGAAATTACAAACAAACAGAAATAGGAAGACTTTATATTTTATTAACGGATGTACTGCTCAGTCTCATTATATTTTAAAAGACACAGTATAAAAAAAAAATCTGGCTCCATTTAAAATGTCCTGACTAGCAGAACTTAAAATACACAAATCTTAACATGAAAGTCTAGATGAATAAATAAAATAAACAACGAAACAGCTTTCTCAGGAAAAGCCATAATAAAGAGCTCGACTATTTTTTGAGCTGTTTAAGATGCTCGTGTTAAAGGGAAAAGAGTATCATTGTTGACTTTGAAATGTAGAACCATTTGCTTAATTCAGTGATGCTAAAATGGGCAGTTTGGCTGAAGAAAGAAATTGGCTTGTAGCATTTGATGAGCAATTTCTTCTTTTGAATATAGAAATGACCAGGGATGCGGACACGCTTTTTATTCTTTTGAGGACCCTCTAACCAAGAAATCTTTTAAATGATCATTACACAGTGAATGCCTGGAGGCTCTGGAAACTATTTATTTTGACATTATTATAAGCTCAAAATGATTCACCAATGCAAAAGAAGAAGAGAAAAAGCAATTAAATACTAAGCTGTAAACACTGGAAGCTTTTCTGTGCTGAAAATAATTGGACAGAGTTTTTTCTTTTTTTAAGTAATAGTGTCCAAAGAGATTCAATGATCTTATTGCTTATGGATTTGGAGCTTAACTATATTCCTTATTTTAAATTTGATATTAGAATAGCAAGATTATAGACCTTGATACAGTGTGACTTGGAGAAGTATCGTTTCATTAAATTATCAAGTTAAGGCTCAAGGAGCCTGGTGGAATGTGTGTGACCATGAGGCCAGCCAGTTGGAATCCGCTATGGCTCACAGAGAAAGATGCGTTTCTCAGCTCCTGTAAAGATTTAGAACTTCGGGAACCCACAGGCATAGTTCTACGTTGTCCTTTCAGGGGTCCTCAAACTTTTTAAACAGGAGGCCAGTTCATTGTCCCTCAAACCCGCTGGAGGGCCGGACTATAGTTTAAAAATAAAACTATGCACAAATGCCTATGCGCACTGCACATACCTAATTTGAAGTAAAAAAAAAAAAAGGGGCAAAAACACCCGGCATGCTGAATAAATGTCCTCTGAGGGCCATGTGGTCCGCAGGCCATAGTTTGAGGACCCCCTAGATTGATATAAGTCAGAATCGACTTGATAGTGTTAGGTTTCTGGGGTGGTTGACCTCAGTTCTTGCTTAGCAACGCTGAAAGAATTCATATGGCAGAAGCACTTTTGTAAATCCAAGTGAATGTTATGAAAGAAAGTTTCAGGTATCGCAGTCCCCAAAAGTCCCCACTATCTCCGGAAAGCACGCCGGGCTGCATGGCAGGGGTGGGGAAAGTTTGCAGCTGAATATGGCGGTTTCATGGGAGGAATACCTGAGCAGGAGTGCAGAACCAGCTGAGGAGCCACGGCAGGAACCCCCAAGGGCCTCACCCTCCACTTGCAGAGCACGTGAACAAGGGAGGGCGACAAGGAGCCCAGGCCTACTTCTATCACCTCCCAACACCACTGGAGGGCATTGGTCGATCGTACTGGTTGATTTTGGTGCACTTTTGTGAAGTCCTATTCTGTATGACCAGGTGGACCTTCCACCTGGGTCTACATGACTTGGGTCAGAGCATGCTCAGTTCTGAATTTTGCCATAGGTATCTAATGAGTGTGCCTGATTTATTTCCAACCCCTTTGTTGTGGCCCGGACAGCTCATTTTCGTTTAGTGCTGGCATTTGGGAAGACAAGCCCTAATCTAGCAACCTGTCAATAGCAGTAAGTGAATGGAATTAAAACTCAACTCATAGCCATAAATTCAATTCGGACTCATAGCGACCCGAGAGGACAGGGCAGAATTGCCCCCTGAGGATTTCTGGGGCTGGAATTCTTTACAGGAATAGAAGTCTCTTTTTTCTCCCTCCCAGTGGCTCCAAAGGACTGACCTTGCAAGATGTCCAGCGGGTGCCTGCAGGCTCCTTCATTGAAAATCTCTGCTAGTTTATGAAGCGGGAGGGAAATTTTGAGGAGGCCGTCTGCGGCAGAGTTAACTCCCCATTAAAGCCAATGAGCTTTTCCACATCTCTCAAAAAACAAACAAAAAAACCTAAAGTGACTACTTCAGATTAATATGCTGTAGGTAGAACCACCTCCCACTCAGCAAACCAAACCAATCAACCAACCAACCAAACAAACAAAAACACCCCAAATCCTGTTGCCTTCAAGTCAGTTCTGACTCATGCTCACCCCTTGTGGTACAGAGTACAATTGTTGCATGAGGTTGTCTAGGCTGTACCCTTTATGAAAGCAGATGACCCCTTCCTTTTGTGGTACAGCTAGGTGGATTTGAACTGATAACCTTTATATAAGCAGCCCTATCCAGCGATCTATGTCAACTAAAGTGTCAAAGCATGTAAAGACTGATCCACAACCCCCACTTCTCTCTTCCTCTTCTGTGATGACCTGGAATCCACCTTTTGATCTGGTGGCACCATATTTGTGAAGCAGCCCGAATCACTGACGGACGGTGTGCAGGACAAACACCCTGTAGAATTGCCCTTCCAGCGTCAGAATTTGCATGAACAAGAAATAAACTTCTAGATTTTAAGCCACTGAGGTTTCAGGGGTAGCTTCTTTCTGCAGAACAGACTAGGCTATCCTGCCTGATCATCTGTTCACAGGGTTTTTGTGGAGAGCTACCGGAGCAGCTCGATCCAGGGGAGCTGCCAAAGCAGATACCTACACTTTATCTGGGATTGTAGGTTGTAGTACCAAAGTTTTTATTTGCCCGGGAGGCACTGAGTAAATTTTTTTTCTTCTGAAAACAGGACAATATGTAAGTAAGTTTGGAGACATATGTAGCTGGAGCTGAAAGTCCTCTTACCTTGCAGTTTTCTTTGGTAGAGATAGACTTGTTCTTAATGAAACCCATGACAGTCAGTGTCACAAATGACTTCTGAGGAGAGGCCAAACAGCTAAGTCAAGGCCAGCCTACCGTTCTCTTAAATGCTGTCTCATGCTCTCATCTGCTCTGACGTGTTTGCTCAGGGGCATGTGGCAGCCACTGGGCGGGCCTTACCATTGGCACTGAAAATCATTGTAGGGGATATTAGAGGATTTACATCAAGAAGACCTGACTTCCTGGCCATTGCTCGGGGGCCACAGTTCCCAAGACAATCAGTGTCAAGGGCAAAACAAAATAAAACATGACGAGGCCTCTGGGGCTGGGTTGAGCTGGATATGTAACCAAAGCCCCCTTCTACCAGGATCTTCCCAAGAGGAGATTGCTCTTTTCCATAGCTAAACAATTTTGTTTAACACACGTTCTGCTGGGGAACCTTCTGGGAAGCAGAAGAAAATAAATCTGCCTTCCTTTGAATTAAGCTGGGTTGGGTCCAAGCCCTGTGTAGTGTGTATTCTTATCATAACATCTAAAGGAGTCTCATTTCACCATTCTTAGCTATTAAAAAAAAAGTTCCAGGCACAATAATTCAATTTAAAATTACACACCAGGAGTAGTTCATATTTAATACACTTTATACAGGTATTACAGGTACAAGGGACGTACTTGTTAACTGCCAGGTTGCTGGCTTGAACCAACCAGCTACTCCACAGGAGGTACTGTGTTTCTGTGAAGATTTTCAGCTTGGAAGCCCACTGGGAGAGCTCTCCTCTGGCTTGAGTCTGAAGGTGCTTGACAGCAGTAGCCTTTTGTTTTTATAGAGGTATAAAGCTTTCTTTCTTTCTTTTTTTTTCTCGGTATAAAGCTTTTTAGAACAACAAAAACAATTCCTTTTGGAAGTAAGCCAGAGATAAAACCACAAGTTACATGCTTTACTTTTTTTCTGTCCTGCTGCTGGCAGCCACCCTTTCATCGATTGTGCACACCAGCATGGTGGTGAAGTGGTGAACTCTGCGCTCTCACTCCCCTGGCTACACACTCGGTCTCCTCACTCATCGTGTGGCTTCACCCAACGCACGGAGCCTCCTGCAGGCTCCTCACCCTGTGTGTGTAAAAGTGCGAAGGAGACAGACTTCCTCAGAGCTGTGCTTTAGAGAGAATCCTCCTCACATACTCAGCACCGCCTTGAATAGGGCAGCACTGCATACATGACATCTACTTGATGATTGTTGATGGTGTGGTGGTGTGTTTGTACGGATAAAAAAAGAGCCCTGAATGGTTATGTAACAAGTAAGGGAATAAATAGATCTTCCTTCATCCACCTTCATCTTTCATTGTTCTATCACTCCCTGATTGCAATATTAGAGGCTAAAATGGGCAGAATTCCCACCTCTGAACAAAGTTTGTGCACATGGGTGTGCATGCTTGTGTGTCCATGTGAGTGTGCCTGTACAATGTGTGTGCACGTGTGTGTGCACATGTGCACTGGAGCCTGGCAGCAGCAGGGGAGGCGCCTGTCTCTGTTCAGCAGTATCTGACGGCTGCTGCAGGTGTAATGAGAAGTGATTGGTGATCTGTTCAGGGAGCTCCTGGGGTGGACTCAGGGAAGGAGCAGCAAAGAAGACATACTCATCTCCCCCATATGTAGATGAGGTGATGGAGGTGGGCGGTAGAGGAGCAGCTCCTTAGTAATGAGATCACAGGGGAAAGGCCTTGGATGAGGTGCCAGACATCCCTGCTTTCCCAGAGAGGGTGGGGACTGGGAACGAGGCTGCATCCTGCCTAATCAGTTACAGTTGCTCTGTCGCTCTGGGGAGGGAGGCAGATGAGGCAGGGAGCTTCCGGAATCTCTCATCTCCAGTCCTTCTAGGTGGATGTGGGAGCGTGTGAGGACGGCCACACTGGAGGGTCAGGGTTGATCGCCTTGCAGTGTGGAGCCCGGCCTGGACCTGCGTTGTGCAGGGTGACCAAGGAGCTCTGAGGGCAGGGTTCTGGGTGGGGGCTTTGTCTACTAAGACCCACAGCCGCGCCCTGTGTCGCAATGTTGGCATGCAATGTGCAAAGACTTGAGACAATGTGAAATGGACCATCCACTTCACTTGGAAAGACAGGAGGGCTGAAAATCAGATTGGGAGATCTGATCTCGTTTGCTGCACAGTTGTGAGAGGAGATATTCCTGGCTTCTCTCATGTTGGGAACCGGGCATAATCAGCCTGACAAAACCAAGGCCATATTGCCTGCCCAGCAGGGCTAAAGCCACGTCACCTCAACCTTATCTTACCCTGACACACACCAGATGGCCCACCCTTGTCTGCTCCAGCACCGGACATTCCAACTGCAGACTTGCGGCCGCCTGCCCTGTGTGCTCTACACCCCCGCCCTTCCTTTTTTTTTATCTCCCCTTTGAACTCCCTTGTTTGCCTCACCCTTTATAGAGAGGCTTGTGTAGCAATAAACTCAGACCTTGACAAGAATCTGCTTGGTCTCGCTCCTCTCTCTCGCCCGTTTCTCTTTCAGGCTGGGTCCTCCTTGGAACCCCTCGAATAACTGAGTCCCGCGGGTTGGGGCACTCTCACACATGAAACTATATTCCTCCTCAGGCATCAAGGAGGTGATACGAATGCTTTGATAGCCTAGTATCTGTCAGCTGGGAGGCACAACATAGTGAGAGCCCTTATTAATCACTTGGAGATTAGCTGAGGGGTGGGAGAAGCCAGGCATGAGGCTTTCCAGGGCTGCTCAGCCTGCACAGGAGTCCTTTCCTGGGTTGGACAGAGGTGCTGCCATCTGAAAGCTCAGATAGAGCAGTTGGAAAATTAACTGACCTGGTACAAGATCTATTTACATATATCAAAAGATCCTGGGTAATAACATCTCATGTTTGTGCAGCATGCCACATTTGTCAAAGGGCTTTCTCATTTACTGTCTTACTTGGTCCTCAAACTAAGAGGCCTTTGGGCAGCTATTGCTGTTTAATTTTGGGCGTGGTAACAGCTTTGGGTATAGTACTGGGCTTGGAATCAGGCTGTGCAACCCACAGCAGGTCACTTAGCTGCTCTGGATTGGCTTTCTTCCTCTACGAAGGTCAGCGCTTGGACTAGACCATTTTCCCAGTGGCAGCTCTGCTGACATTTTGGCCAACATCGTTCTTGTGGGGCTGTGTTGTTCCCTGCACCAGGATGCTAAGCGAGCATCCCTGGTCTCAGCCCACTAGATGGCAGTGGGACTCCCTTCTTCAGAATGTCTCCAGGCATGGCCAAATGTCCCCAGCAGAGCATGCTGCTGGGCTGGCGCACGGCAGGATGATGCACTCAATGAGTTGGATTTTAAGTTTTCAGGTACTTTACATGTCTGCACAGGGAGACTACATCAACAATTACCCAGCAGTCAATGGATCATCACTGACCCTCTCTATAATTCCAACTGAGATCATGAAGCACCGACTGAGTTTCTGAGCTTAGCACCCTGCATGGCACAAGTTGTTTAGCACTCAGCTACAAACTAAAAGGTTGGCAGTTCCAACCTATCCAGAGGCCTCTTAAACAAAATCCTGGTGGTCTGCTTCAGAAGAGTTGGAGCCATGAGCACCCCATGGAGTGAAGAGATATAAACATGAATGTGGATGGGACTCTAGGTATAGCTACAACCGGGAACCATGGAATCAACTACATCATGGAATCAACTTCAACTCCTGGCCTCCTTGTGTGTCCAAGAAGAACTGTGCTCCCCAGGGTCTGGAAAGGCTGCTTGGTCTGAAGTAGATTTGCAGGCCCTTCTTTCTAGGTGCCGCTGGGTGGCCTCAACCTTCCAAGCATGCTATTAAAAGCCAATCCGTCACCTGTGTGCATCACTGAAGACACACAGACACAGGGAGCAATGCCCTGGCTGGGGCACTGGAACAGCGCTGGCATGCAGTGAGTGCTGCCCAGTTAGCGAACAGGTCTTCCCTTGGTACTTTCTCAGGTCTGTGTGAAGCTTTCTAAGCATCCAGAGTTCTCGGCCTGATTCTGCTGCCAACTTGCAGTGTGGCTTCGAGCTAGTCTCTTGCCCTCTCTGGGCTTGATAACAAAAGCAGGGCAGGCCAGCCACAAATATCGTGTGGCTAGCAGGGGAAAGCAGTTGAGGACACAATTGCAGATGGAGTTCATCCTTTGGACTCATCGCCCCTCCTCCCTAACACCCCCCCCCACTCCACACACACACCTTTTCAACTGCACCAGATGGGTTTTAACTTTCCGGCACCAGAAAAGCAGACCTTGAGTTTTTTCCTTTATGGAATGTAGGCCATCCCTGCTTATGTGTCACATTCAGTCCTCGTTCTTCTCCCTACTCTTGTCCCTCCTCCAGTCATCAACAAGTGACTGCAGGGCGGTTTCCCAGCAGGGCTGTGCTCAAAGATTCATAATGCTGGGTTTTCCTTTAGTTCTCCACAGTCTTGGGCTTGGAACAATCCAGGCATTACCTTATCAAATGCTCATTTTAGGGGGGAAGACGGGGGCACTGGAAACACCACATGGGGCTCAATCCTTTTCTGCACGTGTCTGAGGGGTTTCCAGGAGTTCGAATTTCAACTTAAGTGATTTATTTTTTGTTGTTTAATCACGTGCCTGTCATCTGCTGGACATTTCTTCTACAGTGTTTTGTTGTTGTTAACCCCATTTCTAAGATCAGAGATAGAAGGGTCAGGCACAATAGGCAGTTAAATTGACTCAATCTGGGGTGTGAACCTGCTTCTGTCTGGTTCCTCATAGCCCTCAGTCATTTTAATGCAGGTGTTGTGAAGGGTGTGGGTTCAGCAGCCACACACTGCCTCATCTCGCCTCCTCGTTGATAGGCTGTGTACCCTTATGTGAGTTGTTTAATCTCCTACCAAGCTTGTGAGAGCACTACTTTTATTAGCTTCATTTTACCGAGACTGTGAGAGGTCAGGGGAGCGAAGGCTTACATATTGCCAGGCATATAATATGCTAATGATAGTCAAGATATATAACTAAGCATTTCTCTGTTCTTGGTTCTGTCAGTACCTGGTGTGGCCACAAAGGAGAAACCTGGTTTCCTGCTATTTTGAGCATCTAGTGTGAATGGCAGGAGATAAGTCACAAGCTAATGAACCCTTGTGGTGTAGTGGTTAAGCACCCTGGGCCCGGCTATCAAAAGATATAGTGTCCAGGGTCTTAAAGACTGGAAGATAAACAAGGGGCCATCTAGCTAAGAAACAACAAAGCCCACATGGAAGAAGCCACCAGCCTATCTCGACATGATCGCTGAAGACAAAGCGGGTGCATAAGCAAATGCGGGCATGTTTTCCTGATGTGCACTCACCCTTTACATAAAACTCTCTCTTATACATACGCGTTTCTGTGGATTTGTTTCGCTAAGGCACCCAGACTAACATAAGCAGCATGGAACGCATTTAAGAAGCCTAGACAAGGGCAGGGCAGGATATTTGGAGGGACTGGATCCAGAATTAGAGAGGAAGGGGTCCTGGAGGTGAAACGGGCTGCTAGCTCCCTGTCCCAAGGGGGACAATGAGACTGCTGGCTCCCATGAAGATTTACAGTCTTGAAAACTCCATATAGGGTCACTGTGGTTGGAATCCACTGGACGGCAGTGGCCTTTTGGGATTGAAGGTGGAAGCCACCAAAGAGCCTGCGGGGAGTGTGTGAACTTCTGGAATACAGCGAACAACCTCTGCACATCTGCTTTTCGTGCTGCCCAAGTCATGCATTGACATTTGTCCAAAAGTGAACCATCACAGCTGCTCTCTCAGGAAGCTGGGGGCTGAGCCCGCTGGTTCCACTCTGTCAGCATTTCTGGTCCGGGTACCTGCCCTCTGCCCCGGCACAGGCAATGGGCTTTTGGAAGCAGTGCTCCCTGGGTAGTGGGTGTGATTTGGCTCCTCTGGCCTAACATGATGAATGCTGAGAGGGGGTGGATACTAGGGGGTTAAGCTCCCTGACCTTTCCCTAGCCCAGGGGAAAACTTACTATTTAAAGTAAGTTTTAGACAGAATCTTTAGAAAGATAAATTGTTTACTTAATGTACACAATTACTCCCCAACACATCTGTTTTGTGTCTGCTCAACTCAACCTCATAGGCTATGGATGACCTTGAGCAAGTTTTTAAAGTCACAATGGGTTTCTACCAGGATTGAGAGTTCAGCTCTCTCAACTCTCCAACTGGTTATTAGCACCATAGTCTCATTTCTATTTATGGATTTACTTTGTTTGAGGGAAAAAAGACTCCCAATTCAACTTTATTTTATTAGGAACTCCTTTGCTATGTTTTACACAAGAAAAAGACACAAACCGCTGTTCTGGATGAAGGAGAGCATCCGCATGAGGCCACAATGGTGTCGGAAGGACCCACAGCCACAGTTACTTAAATAAAATGACACTCATTCTGTCCTGCTGACTCTGACTCATAGTGACTCTGTGTAGGGATCCTGAAGTTGCTACCTTTACAGGAAGCAATAACCTCATCTTTCTCCTGTGGAATGACTAGTGGCTTCGAACCAGCGATCTTGCTGTTAATAGTCCAACACTATCCAGCATCACCACCTGAGCTCCTGAAAGCTTAAATGAGACATGGAAAACAAACACCTTTGTCACAAAACTGTCCCTGAAGACGGATCAATTCATGGAGTTGCGGGAGGGCCTGTGAGAGCATGAGCGGGACCTTCATTGGGATGTGCACACGACCGTATATCGCTGAGTCTGGCCCGGGGAGTGGACGCAAGCTTTCCACTGCCGGTCAGCAGTAGGAAAGAACTCAATGGTGGCTGAATGTGTGGCCCCTCAAAATGGATTTAGGGTCTCCACATAGACTCTCACTGTGAGCCACAGCCTATTGCTCAAAATTTAAGCTTAAATATGACTTAAATGCCTAACATTCTGTTTCCTTAAACTAGAGTACTGCCAGGATCAACTAGAGGCCTGGATGACCTATCAGGTCTGAACAACGATCTCAAATCACTTCACATGATCCATTCCACCAGTCATGTCACCAGACACACCTCCTCACTTACCCATTCCAGAGACTGTGCCTGTATAACCTATCGACTAACACATTCCCACATGTTGTGATTATGAAACCAACCATCATGCTGGAATAAGGACCAATCACGATGTAAGGGGCAGGGTCAATGGGAAAGCAAGATAGGGGCTGAGGGGAGCCAAGAGGGTCCCGTCACTCAATCCCTAAACCTGATCTAATGTCACTAGACTGGGGTCTTCCTCACATCTCAAGGGCACCCGATTCATGATTGAAGTGAATTGTGCTTATTCAATCTTTGTTCTGCTTACCGTCCTGCTATGCTGCCTCCTCTTCTTGCTTTATGTGTGTGGCTCCCTCTGTTGTGGTGACAAATGGCTTGAGAGGGATTTGACATAGGGAGAAAGCCCACCCACATCAACTGTCACCAGAAGCAGACACTAAGTTCATTTCTCTCACCTCACAGAACTATGCACATCAGACACTGGTAGAGCTGCCCGGAAGGGGAACCCTTAGTGCAGTGGTTCTCACCCTGTGGGTTGCGACCCCTTTGGGAGTCATATGACCCTTTCACAGGGCTCGTCCAATTCATAACTGTAGCAAAATTACAGTGATGAAGTAGCAAGAAAATCATTTAATGGTCGGGGGGGGGGGGTCACCACAACAAAAGGACCTGTATTAGGAAGGTTGAGAACCACTGCCTGAGTGTGCTTAGGACTTTGCTGCCCTCAGGGTCACCAGACATTCCTGAAGGCAGAGTCACTGCAGGAAGCCCTTCTGGGAAATGCCCTGAAGCCTGGTCTCAACCAACTCCATCCACCCTCACCCTCCTAGATCCTAATCATAGGCTGCATGGAAATGCTCCCTGCCACTTCAAAGACTGTAAGTCCATGGGAGCAGAAAGCCTTCTCTTTCTCCCTTGGAGTGGTGGCTGGTGAGTTCAAACTGCTCACCTTCTGGGTAACATAACCCACAGACCAGCTCCCCCTGAGCTCAGTTAGGTTTGCCACACAGCACACATTGTTGGGAACCTTCTGAAGTAGCTGTGCCATGTGCAGGTTGGGGGATTTCGCACAAGATGCAGAATTCCACCCTCTTTTGGCAAAAATAATTTTTGCAATAGCCTTGTATTCTCTTCTGGATCTGAGTAGCAGCTACTCTCATGCAGTCCTAGCACATACATGCTAGGTCTTACGCCGAGTCTGCTCCATGCTTTCCTGTGTCCTATGTGGCGCTGTAGGCCCCCAAGGCATGGACTCTGCAGCCTGGGTTCAAATCTCTCCTTTCCACTTCCTCACTGTGTGGTCATAGGCTCATGGCTTTATCATCCTGTGCCACTGATTTTTCATCTGTAAAATGAGGCAAGAATAGAGTCCACACATAGGCTTCTTAAGTGATATAATTGAATTATTATATACAAAAAGCTTAGAACATTGCTCGGCATCTTGCAAATACTGTTAGGTAGCTTAGCATAGGGAGTGGGTCATCCATTACATATGCTCAGGTTCAAACTTCCGGCCAGGAAGGGGTGGTACACCTAGGTGGGTGTTACACCTGGATTGGCCCATCTGAGCCAGGTGAATTCAATCCAGCCAATGGGGTTGACCAGGACCATCAACCATGCCTCTCTGTGGAGGAATTGAAAAGGCAGGATCTTGACCTCTCCGATGTCTCCCTTCACCCACTTTTCTGTTGTCCGTCCCCCAGGGAGGAGGTCACATGTAGATACTTGTAATCGGTTTCCTCTTTCCAATCCACCCTCCCTCTACCCTCCCAATATCACCACTCACAAATTATCAAGGTTTCTTGAGGGATGGGGGAGGAAGGGGTAAAAATGAGGACTTGACTGATGCCAGGGGCTTAAGTGGAGGCAAATGTTTTGAGAATAATGAGGGCAGTGAGTGTACAATGTGCTTTACACAATTGATGTATGTATGGATTGTGATAAGAATTGTATGAGCCCCTAATAAAACGATTTAAGAAAAGAAAGAAAAGGCAGGATCCTGGAGCCCACGTAGTGACTTTCTCTCCAGCAGCTTCTAGGCAAGCTGTGCAGGGGTGAGGGGCCCTGAGGTGCCTGTGTAAACCTGAAACTTCTTCTCTCAAAAAACTCACTTGGATCACAATCCAGGCTGCGGAGTGAATTCTTTCTCACGCGAAGCCAAGGACTGAGGTATATTTCTCCCACGAGAGATCTAACAATAGTATCTCTTATTATATCATTAGGAGCCCTGGTGGTGTAGTGGACTATGCATTAACCTGCTAATCGCAAGGTCAGGGGTTTGAACTGACTAGCCCCTCCGTGGGAGAAATATGAGGTTGTCTATTTCTGTAAGGCAATGGTTCTCAACCTTCTGAATGCCGCCACCCTTTAATACAGTTCATGTTGTGGTCACCTGCAACCATAAAATTATTTTCATTGCTACTTTATAACTGTAATTTTGCTATCGTTATGAATTGGATGACCCCTGTTAAAGGGTTATTTGATCCCCAAAGGGGTCGCGACCCACAGGTTGCGACCCCTGCTGTAAGGATTTAAAGTCTCAAAACCCCAAAGGGGCAGATCTTTGTCCTATTGGGAGTCAATAAAATGGTAGTTAGGTTTTTTTCTGCATCAGTATCAGATTCTGGTGGCAATCTCAGTCATCCTGCATTGTGGTCTGGTTTGAACTCCGGAAATGACTGCCCTGGTTTGAGGTGAGGGCCACGGTGCTTCAGTGGTAGACCTCTCATCGTCTTTCACCGGGAAGACCCGGGTTTGATTTGCAGCCAATGTGCCCCAGACTGTCAGTGAAGGTTTGTGTGTTGCTACGACACTGAGGCTTCAGTGGTGTTTCCAGACTGAAACAGAATAATGAAGAAAGACCTGATCATCCCCTTCCACACATTGACCTATGGCCCACCACTGTTGGCTTCCTCTCCCAGTCCTGGTGGTAGCACAGATTGGCACAGTTTGCTCCACTGCCCATGAGGTGCCCATGAGAGGCTGAGTCGACAACCACAGTCAAGATCAACAGCTTAAACTCCATTCTGGGTCTATGGAAACAAGAACAACCTTCTGAAATGAGGTCACATTGCTATTTAGGACTGGGAGGATGCCTTTGTGATATGGATTGCACTCTGGATCCCGAGGGGGACTTTTAAACACAGCCACATAGCAGCTCCGGAAATTGTCATAGTGAGAAGGCAGGTTAAAAAAAAAAAGCTTTTACTGGCTTGCTCAAAGGAGGCTGCGGGTAGATTGTGGGGTGGAAAACTCCTCTGGAAATGAAAAGTTTTTTTCCTTACATATGCATCATTTCTTCTGGTCCTGAAAGAAAACACAAAGCAGACGAGAGAAGGAAATGGAGACTAGCAGTCATCTTGTTGGTATTCCCACAGCACCCCCTCCTTAAGCACTTGCTGCCATCTCATCCAACTCCACTCAGTGTATTTCCACCCGGCAATGATGCAGAAATGTCTGCGTACTCCAGTTTGATTGTAGTCGGGCAACGTTTATGGCTTTGACATTCAACTGAGCATGGCAGGACGTCTAGAAACAATTATAACCAGCACCTGCTCTGTCTGTGCTGTGGGCAGGCAGTGACGGATTCCCAGCCTCTGGAACACTAGTGTTCCCTCCCAGCTCAGGATAATGACGGTGACACTCGGCCCCCTTGTTGTCTGGGGAGCTCAAGGAGCTCTCCTCTGAAACCTCAACTTATGGGCATTTCTTTAAGTGAAGACATCAAATTAGTGACTGGAAAGGAAGGCGTAGGAGATGATTATTGGCCACAAGACAAGCCTCAACCGCCTCCAGAGAGCATGTCTCCTAAGTACCAAGTCGGCGGTGACAGCTAGGGGGCCCTGGGTCACCGGGTGGTGTTGAGAGGGGACTCTGGGGCCCCAGCGTTGGACGCTGGCGGGTGCAAGTTCAAGAGGGTCAGGGGCTGATGCCTCCCCATGCCCCTGCCCTCCCCCAGCAAGGGCGCTCTGGGGTGCTGGGTCCTTGAGGCCCCGGCTGGCGGGGCCGCCCACGGTCAAGGCTTCGGGCACAAGCGCGGGTGCACTGAGGCCTGCGCCGTGCGGGGGTCTGGGCTCAAGCAGGTGGTCGCGGCGGCTCCGCGGGCGGGCGGGCGCCCAGCAGGACGACCGACGACCCCCGGCGCGTCGCCGGCACCCAGCGCCCGGGCGTAGAGGCGGGCGGGGGGCCTGCGCTCCGCTGCCGCCAGGGCCCCCTCCTTCCGCGCCCCCCCCCCCCCGCGCCAGGTGAGCCCGGCGTGGGCCTCGGCGGGCGGTGGGGCTGCCCTCTCGCCGCCCTCCAGCGCCCCTCTCGCCGCCCTCAAGGGGCCGGGCCGCGCCGAGCCGGGCGGCCGCCGGCCGGGGCTGGGGGTTGGGAGGGGCGGGGGTCACGAGCGGGTCGCTCGTTCGGCCGCAGGCGGGGGGCGTGGCCGGGCGGCCGCGCGCTAGGCCGGGCCAGCGGCCGCCACGCCCTCGGGCTCAGACTCCGACTCCGGCTCGGCTCGCCCTGGCGGCGGTGGCGCCGTGAGGAGGAGTCCGCGCTCCTCTGTGGCGGCGGCGGCGGCCGGCTCCAGGCCGGGTTTTGGCGCCGCCCGCCTGCTGCCTCCTGGCGGCTCCTGAACTCCAGCCCCCTCTCTATCAGCCTCTCACTCCGTCTCAATACGTCTCAAGATGGCGGCCAATGTGGGATCTATGTTTCAATATTGGAAGCGCTTTGATTTACAGCAGCTGCAGGTCAGGCTTCTCTCTCGGCCTCTCGCTCGCGGGTGGGGGCTGCGGGCGGTCGCGGCCTCCCCGGGGGGGCGCCGGGCTGCCTTGCCGCCGGGGAGCCGCGGCGGAGGGGAGGAGGGGGGTGCCGGGGAAAGCGGGGCCGACTCAGGGACAAGTCCCTCTCACTCCCCGGCCCCCATTGATAACTCGCTTGATCGGAAATTGATCCTCTTTGTTCAATTCATCGATCAGCCCAAGATGGCGCCGGGAGCCGCCGCCGCCACCGCTGCCCCTGGTGTCTGCCCCCTCCCCTGGCGCCCCCCCCTCCAGGCCCCGAGCCGCCGCCGCCGCCGCGGGACCAGGGAGGGGGCAGCACCGGGCGCCCGCGGGGTGCGCAAAAAAAACAAAAAAAAAAAAGAACTTGAGGAAAGTTGTGTTTTTCTTTGCTGTCTCATACCCTGTATTCTTTTATCTCCTCTCTGAGATCCTTCTGTAAGGGGATGTCCAGTGCACTGCAAATAGGTTTTGGGTCTATACCCGGCCGTCCCCTCTCATTCTCCATGATAAGATTTTTTTGTTCTCATGATGCCTGTTGCCTTATCCCTTTGAAACTTTGTGATCACACAGGCTGGTATGCTTCCTCCATGTGGGCTCTGTTGCTTCTGAGCTAGATGTTTGCTTCTTTACCTTCAAGCCTTTAAGACCCCACACGCTATATCTTTTGGTAGCTGGACACCATCGGCTTTCTTCATCACATTTGCTTATGCAGCCGCTTTGTGGTCAGTGATGGTGTAGGGAAGGTGAGCATCGTTTAATGCCAATTTAATAGAACAATGTTCTTGCAATGAACGAGTCCTTGAGCGGAGACCCTATGTCCATCTGCTACCTTAATACTAAATCTATAAACACATGGACATAGATCTATTTCCCCATGCCCCTTTGTAAATATATGTACATCCTTTATTTAGACATCTATAACTGGCCCTTGCTTCCCAGCTCACTCTTCTATACCCTTTGATTTTCCTCTTGTGCCCACTGTCATGCTCAGTCTTCCTTTGGGTTTCAGTAATTCCTCTTGGTTACATTACCCTTGATCACGCCCTACCAGGCCTCCTGCATCCCCCTCACCACTGATTTCCATCACTTTTTGTTCCCTTGTCTCTGGAATTCTTAACACCACTACCTTTCTTCCCACCTCCCTCTCTCGCATGTCCTCCAGGATGTGCTAGTTCCGTTTTTTTTTCTCCTCCAGATTGTTCGTTCAGCCTATCTTATTTAGACAGACCTGTAGAGGCAATAACATGCACAAAAACAAGAAAGAACAAAACCAAGCAGCAAAATAAACAAAACAACAAAAATCCAATTACAATAAAAGAAAACAAAGGTCAACAAGATAGAAAAGCTCATAGATAGTTTAAGGACTATGTGTTGGCCTTTAGAAGTGTTTTCTAGTCCAGTCTTTTGGGGCACCAAACCCTGACCCTAAAGTCCACCTTTAGCATTTCCTTGGGATCTTGCTGCTCCTTTTACTTGCTCTTCTGCTGTACCCCCTTAGTGTTATGCCTCGGTGTAGCGAGATCAGTTTGGGGGTAATTCCCACACTGTGTCTCCAGTGTTGTCCCCTCTAGGGCTATGGGTCTTTGAGGGACGTTGTGTCTCGTCGTGGGGCTGGCCATGTGGTCTTCTATGTGAACTGACTTCTCTGAGTGGGAACATCATCCTCAAGGTCTGGTGGGACAGGATGTGCTCCACTCTCCCCTTCTCCCCTTCATCTCTGTGTGCTCTGATCAGATAATGTCTCTGTCCAGGAGATGCAAATTCAATGCTATCCTCTGAAATAAAATCTTTGGGAGGGGTTGTGGGGAATATCTGCTCAGATCTTTGGTGTGTCCAGGAGAGAGGGACTGCTCGGCTGGGCACAGCCACGAGGGGCTCAGAACTCTGGCTCCAGAAAATGGTTGTAAGTTTGGCTTTGTTTTTAACCAGTTGTGTGCCTCTGGGTCAACACCTGTGTTTTTTTTGAGTTAGTTTTCTGATCCGAAAAGTAAAGGTACTCCATTGTCCAGACTCCCATGTCACCAAGTGATCGATAGGGGCTAACCAGAGCCTGATTCAAATAGTGTGGATCTGTTAGGTGCCTTCTAGACCTGGGGTGGCGATTCGGAGCCCAGGACAACAATAATGTCCGAGAGGTGATATAGGTGGCTCCAAATTGAAACAGGAAGACCACTGTGGAGATTTTGTCCTTCCACTGATGGCCACAGGCCACCGCCTCACGTCCTGCAAAAACAGTTTCCATGGCTCAACAGCCAAGCCAGGGGCCAGTGCCATAAAAATCATATGGCTAACTGGGACAAAGGGCAGACAGATATTTTTTATCATGATGTCTTGAGAAACCCACCTAACCTCCATGCAAATCTTCTGGTGTGAGTTATTTTTGGAAGCAATCATATGCTGACAGTAATTCAAATCTTTCCTTTTGACAATTTGCCTGTACTCTTTTCTGAACCTGAGAAGGTAATCCCTGTGTCCACTAAGAAATTGACTGGCTGGCCTCCTACTTGGACAGTTAGCCTGGGATCCTGGGGACCAAGTGAAACAGAGCACTGACACCTTCATTCAGCTTCTTCAAGCATTATTGTCTCTTGCTTGGGATTTTCTAGGTGTGGATGAGGCCCGTCCTCTCTATTGGAGGGTTGTCTGCTTCTCCTGGGGTATTCAAGGCACTGATTTTTCCAATGTCCTTCTTTCCTGCAGTAGGCACATTGATCCTGCCCCATGGCTTGGCGGTGCCCACAGGTCAGTCTCTCCGTAAGTGGGCCATGCTCTCCTTTTCCTGAGTCTCTGGGGTCTCTCATGGCAATTACTAGTATTTTAACTAGTTTCTTTGTCTCTGTCGTGGTAGGATCATCTCTGTTGTTACACACCCGCTGAGCCACTTGTACCAAATCACTAAGATTTTTCCCGTCAAACCCTTCCCACTTCTTTTTCATGTCTGAGGCAGACTGAGTAATAAAGGCAATACTTATTGCCCTCCTGTTCTCGGGGCCTCCAGGCCGTTAGGGATATAAAGCCCGTAGGCTTCCATCAGTCACTCTAAAAAGGCACGCAGACATTCTCTTGTAAGAGCCTGAAAATTCTCACTGACCTTAGATAAATTCATAGGTTTTCTAGCTGTTCCACTGAGGGCCTGCAAGAGAAACTGGTGATACCTGGTTAGGCCTTCTGTGCCTTGCAAGGAGTTTGGATCTCACATTTTTCGTGCAGTGGCAAAAAGAGTTTCCCTCACATGGGGAGTGCCTGCTGTCTGACCATCATGTCCATTGACTGCTTACTGGGCCTCTCTCTGGCAGGGCTACTGTACCTGTGTTGTGAACAGCACCTGGAGAAGTTGCTGGCAATTTCTGGAGGTGGGCTAATGCATATGGAAAACCGTTTCTATCAAGGAATCAGACCTGCTTTGTCAGAAAAAGGGATTTTGTTGATTCCAATTATACAAATCACTGGAATACAAGGGGATATATACCCAAAAAGGGACTCAGGGGTCTTCCCCAGGTGTTGGGGCTGCTTGCCTTGAGTGTAGAATGGCTGCTGCCAAATCATCCTTCTTGGGGGGTGGGGCGGTCGAGATCCCATACCAGCCCTAGTGTATGTTGGGGTGTGGACTCAGAAAGGAGTTATGAGTATTTCTCTCTCTCCAGCCCCATGCACCTGACAGGGTGGCAGTGATAATGAAGGGTCGTAAGCTAGTTCTCCCACTCCCAGAGTCCTCCTGCAAAAAGGAATAAAGCCGAGACAGAGGGGTATGGGGAGGGGTTGGGGAAGGGCAGCCTCCACCTTAGTGGTTTTAGGACCTTGGGTCTATTTTTTTTCTGGTCCTGCCATGTTTCCTGAAATCTTGAAACAAGAACCCTTTCTGTTGCAGGAGGAAGTAAGTCTTTTGTTTATGCTGGCTTATTAGTGGCAATGTCATTCCACGCATCAATTTTAGGGATCAGATAGGGATGTCCTGGTTCCCCATAAACATAACTATGAACTCTGAGAAATAGGGGAAGGGAAAACGAGTCTTGCATGGGCAAATCAGGAACTCCTTCTGTCCAATCACCTTTAAACAAATTGCGGAGTCTCCAGGCTTTAGGGCTGAAACTACATTCTCTTTGTGAGCGCCTAGAGCAGGGGTCCTCAAACAATAGCCTGTGAGCCACATGCGGATAGCCGAGGACCTTGATCCTGTCCGCCGAGTGTTTGTGCCCCGTTTGTTTGTGTGTTTTTTTTAAACTTCAAAATAAGGTATGTGCAGGAAGCATAGGAATTTGTTCATAGTTTTATTGAAACGATAGTTCGGCCCTCCAACTGATCAGAGGGACAGTGAACTGGTCCCTGTTTAAAGAGTTTAAGGACCCCTGGCCTAGAGAAATCAGAAATCCGTAGTTCTGGGAGAGCACTCCTGTTAAGGAGGTTTCCTTTCTAAGCAAGCCCAGACAGTGGCAATTGGATCTCGGTGCACCTCGAAATGTTGTAGCCACTCTCCATTCCCAGAAAGAAAACTACTCCGACTGCTGGCAAGTTCAACAGAAAAAGTTTTTTTTTCCTGAGCAGCCCCAGTCTAATTGTCCAAAGGTTTTTATACTTTTGCAATGTGCAGGTGTGCAAGCAGGCAGAGTAGAGAAGCAGGGTGTTGCAGTTAGTCATTCTTAGTTGAACAAAGACTGCTCTGGTCGCTCTCGCGAATCTTCTGAGCATCCATATCCTTTGGGACATTCCCTTGGGCACATCTGCACAGCCTACCTCCCCTATATCAGCTAGTTCATTTACAGTTCATAGCTACTTTATTTACTTTACATGGTGCCTTCTGTCAGCTCATAATGGCTTCACTCTTGTCAAGGCTGTTTAAGCTTTTCCCAGAGATCCTATATAGCCGCCATTGTGGCCATGGGGAAACGGGGCCTGTGACCCTGGCCAAGATGGTGCCCACCAGCCCAAACATGTGGAAGGGCACTGCCTAGGGAGCTGGTTGAATAGACCTGGGAGTTAGCCCTGCCTTGTCCTGGGAGCCAAATATTTCCCTTTTCCCCTCCATTCCCTTTCTCCTGGCTTTTCAAACAAGCTGCTTTAGCCCTATAATGCCCAGCACAACATTTTTATAACATTTAATTGAAACTTATCTAGTACCAAACTTATAAATTATCAATGTGACAATTTGGTTACATTTCAAAAACATTGCACGTTTTATATATTTGAATGCCATATATACATATTGATAACTATGAAAGTAAAGAATAAAAATGTTTAAAATTATTTCCTGAATTTAAAACTTGAGGCGTTATAGTGTTAGTGTTCTACCAGTGTAGGTTTGTTCCTTGTTACAGGCTGGTTTTCCGTGGCCCAGGCTTAGGCCAATGGCATATGGAACCCTTCCTGTGTAACTGTTACCTTTAGGCTTTCAGTGTTGCTGCTTAAGGCACTTTTGGGGAAAGCTCTTACTACACAGTTCCACTGCCACGATGTTCCAGACAGAAATTCCAATTCCCTTAAGGTTCCCTGAGCTTCCAGATGCCCCTTCCCTTCAGAGATTTGAGAGTCTGCTCCCGCCAGCAGGCATCTTGGAGGGCCGTGGGGCCATTCCAAGCAGTGGTTCTCCTAGCTTGTCTAGAATAATGGTTGGACTTAAAGTCGACCTCAGTGAGTTGTCTTTGATCCCTTACTTCTTGCTGGGGCATCTTCCTGAGGCAACAGATTCAGGGCAATAAAGGGCTCGCTCTCAAGTGGGGTTTATTGACCTTGAGGCAGCAAGCTCTACAGAGCCTTCTTTTGTGCTTTCTAGATGGGACTTAGCAGCTTCATACTCAGGAATTGCCCCCTTGCATGAATCCTGTCCAATTGGGATAGAGTTGACACAGAGGCTAGACAAACAAAAGCTGATACACTATGCAACTTTATTTGAGAAAGGAGAATGGTGGCCAGAGAATGGTACACTTTCCCTTCTAACCCTGATTCACCTGGAACAGTTTTGTAAAGTGATTGGAAAGTGGGCCGAAATGCCAGAAGTTACAGCATTTCTCCTTTTGAGGAGCAGTAGAGACCTTCATCCCCAGTGCACCCAGGAACCCCCTAAGGCAGGCATCCTCAAACTGTGGCCCGTGGGGCACATGTGGCCTGACGACATTTATCCCACCCTCAGGGTGTTTTTGCTGCCTCTGCATGTCCTACTTAGTAGCCGATTCGTGCAATGTGCATAGGAATTTGTTCATAGTTTGGTTTTTTTTAACTATAGTCTGGTGCTCCAACGGTCTGAGGGACAGTGAACTGGCCCCCTGTGTAAACAGTTTGAGGACCCCTGCCCTAAGGGATCCTGGACTTAGGGGTTACTAATCTCCCAGCCCTGAAACATCCCTGAACATTCTACCCGTTGTAGGAGGCACCATGGGAATTTGGTCTCTGGGTAATTTACAAGTCTTTTATTCAATTTGAAGCCAAGAAAATTAAAAATGACTCAGACACTTACTTTCTTTTGATCCCTGTTGACTCCCGCTGTAGTATTCCAATATTACAATTTAACGCTATAACGCATGACCTTTTCATTCCATTCAATTAAATGTGTGTGTATAGATAGATAGATAGATAACTATGAAAGTAATTAATGAAAACAAAATTTGTTTGACCAAAGTTAATAATTGAGGGATAATAGGATTAAATAGAAGCATGGTTCTTAGCAGTGGGTCCAAACATTAGGATCATAAATGAAACAGTGATCTCAGTGCACCCAGTAGTTCCCAAACCCTGTACCCTCATTGGGGAAATTGTGGATGCTTTTACTCCCGTGCCTATACTTAGAACGAACAAACACACATGCCTGATAATCCTAAGATTTTTTTTGTTTCCTGTGACACTCACCTAATTTCAAGGGCACTGCCACCTCACAAGCCTAGCCTTGTCTCAGTTAAACTGTTCACCCTCTTGTCCGTTTGTTTGTTTTTCCAGAAGTTCTCAAGTTACCAAGCCCTCTGAACCAAGTGTGCCACCTCTAGGACCACCATCTCCTGGACCACCTCAACCTTATCCATCCTAGACCTGAATGGACAACCCCTCCCAGCAGAGTAGAAAGGGTATGGACCCAAAGCCCCACTTCACCCTTTTGCCAGCAGGAAGGACCTAAAGATGTCGTCGCCTTGTACCCCAAAGATTTGGGTCCATATCTCTTCAGGGTGTAAATTTTAGGTAGCTAGCATAGGGACTAGGTTGTCCATGATACATGCTCAGAGGGCCAAGCTAGCCACCCAGGAAAGAGTGGCACACCGAGCGTGCTCAGAGGTCCAGGTTTCCAGTCAGGAAGGCCAGGTACACCTGGGTGGGTGCTGCACCCACATTGACCCACCTAGGCCAAATAAATTCAATTCAGCCACTGGGGTCCACCAGGGTTGCCTACCATGCCTCCCTATCTCTCCTAAAACACAATTGGATCACAAACCTGGCTTTGGCGTGAATTCTTTCTCATGCAGAGCCAAGGACCAAGGTATATCTGTCCACAGAGAGAAAAACCTAGGAAAGCTCTTTGGAGGCAGCAGCACTGCACATGAGTGGCTATTGGATACTGTTTAGATGCATGGCTTTCTATTTGGAACTTTTTTTTGTCTCACCTGAATGGAAAGGAAGAGGTAATACTTCTGGATCACACAGTATCCATGTCCACAAATGAGCTGCTCATTCCACAGTCCTGGCAGTGCCTTTTGAAAACCCTCTGCTTTAGAATGTCACTCCTTGAAGATGGCAGTGGGAGTGGCTGGGGCCAAGTATGCTGCCTCTTACTCCCAGTTGCAGGTTTCTGGATGCTGATTGTATCTCTTACAGCATCAATTAGTGGGCTTGTTGTCTGCCTCAGGCTTTGTTCACAGAGATCCTCCAGCTAGGTGGTGGTGTGTGCGCATAAGCAGAGGCTTCCTGCCAATCCCCCATGAGTAGTAGAGCTCCCATGGTGTGGACTCCATGAAAGCCGTGCTCCAGCCAGCAGGATTACAAAGGAGGGTGGGCCCGGCAGGACAGGAGGGCCATTGCCCCTATGGAATGACCTCAGAACCCCGCCTCCCTCCCTGTCCAGCTCCTGGGACTATGGGCCCTAAGCTTCATGCCTGACTCAGGAATAGACACAGGGTGAGGCAACTCCAGGAGGTGATTTTGCTGATCTAATCCAGCCTGAGATCATCCTTGCATGTGCCCTCTGTCCAGACCTTTTTTTAAATTGTTCATGCAACACTAACCACAATGCATATATACATCGGTTGTGTAAAGCACATTTGTACATTCATTGCCCTCATTATTCTCAAAATATCCACTCTCCACCCCACCCAAGCCCCTGGCCTCAGCTCCTCATTTTTCCCCCTCCATTCGAGCTACCCTTGATAATTTACTAATTATTTTCTCATATCTTGCACTGTCTGATGTTCCTTCACCCACTTTTCTGTTGAGGTTAAATGTAGATCCCTGTATACGGTTTCCGTTTTCCAACCTACCCTCCCTCCACCCTTCCCGAGTCTGCACTCATAACACTGGTCCTCAAGGGCTCATCCACCCTGGATTCCCCATGTTTCCTGTTCCTATCTGTCCAAGTGTACATTCTCTAGTCTAGCCTGATTTGTAAATTAGAATTGGGATCATGATATTGGGAGATAGGAAACATGTAGGAACTAGGGGAAAGCTGTGTTTCATCGTTATTATCTGGTACCTGTCTTGGTTTATCTCCTCCCTGACACCCTTCTGTTAGGGATGTCCAGAGGACTGTAAATGGGCTTTGTGTCTGTACCCAGCACTCCCCGCTCATTCGCAATGATAAGATTTTTTTTGTTCTGATGATGCCTGCTACCAAATCTTTTCAAAACCTCATGATCACACAAGCTGGTGTGCTTCTTCCATGTGGGCTTTGTTTCTTCTGAGCTAGATGGGCGCTTGTTTTCCTTAAAGCCTTTAAGACCTCACATGCTATATATTTGATAGCTGGGCACCATTAGCTTTCTTCACCACATTTGCTTATGTACCTGCTTTGTGTTCAGTGATCGTGTAGGGAAGGTGAGCATCATAGAATGCCAATTTAATAGAACAGTATTTTTGCAACGAGGGAGTCCTTGAGCAGTGGCCCAATGTCCATCTGCTACCTTAATACAAAACCTATAAATATAGGGACATAGATCTATTTCCCCATGCTCATATATTTAAATATGTACATGCCTTTTTTTAAACCTCTATAATTGACCCTTGCTTCCTAGCTTGCTTTTCTATTCCCTTTGATTTGCCTCTTGGGCCCACTGCCATGCTCACTTTTCATTTGTGCTTCAGTAATTCAGTAATTCCTCTTGGTTCCATTGGTTCCATTTCCCTTGATCACTCCCTACCAGGCCTCCTACATCCCCCTCACCACCGATTTGCATCACCTGTTCTTCCCTTTTCTCTGGGTTTCTTAACACCACTACCTTTCCCCACACCTCCCTCTCTCCCATGTCTCCCCAGAAGTGTTGGTCCTGTTTTCTCTCCTCCAGATTGTTCGTCCAGCCTATCTTATTTAGACAGACCTGTAGATGTAATAACATACACAAAACAAGACAGAGCAAAACCAAGCACTAAAAGCAACAAAACAACCAAAATCCAATGACAATGAATGAAAACAACTCAACAAGAAAGAAGTGGCTCATCGTTAGTTCAAGGTCGGTTTGTTGGCCTTTAAGAGTGTTTTCCAGTCCAGTCTGTTGGTGTACCAAGTACTGGCCTCAAAGTCATCCTTTGGCATTCCCTGGGGACCTTGATGCTTCGTTTTCTTGCTCTTCTGCTGTACCCCCTTAGTGTTATGCCTCGGTGTGGCAGGATTAGTTCGGGCGCATTTCCCACACTGTGTCTTCAGTGTTGTCCCCTCTAAGGCTATGGGTCTTTGAGGGGTGTCTTGTCTCATCGTGGGGCTGGCCATGTGGTCTTCTATGTGGACTGGATTCTCTGAGTGGGAACATCATCCTCAAGTCCTGGTGTGCCAGGATGTGCTCCACATTCCCCTCCTCCCCCTTCATCTGCTCCATGTGCTCCGATCAGATATGTCCCTCTCTCAGAGCTGCAGATTCACTGCCACCTTCTGAAATAAAATATTTGGCATGGGAAGGTGAGTTGGGTGGGAGGATCTGCTCAGATCATTTGATGGTTCAGGATAGATTGACTGTTCGGCTGGGGACAGGTATGTGGGGCTTAGGGCTCTGGCTCCCAACACTGGTTGTGAATATGTCTTTGTTGTTAACCAGTTGTGTGCCTGTGGGTCAACACCTGTGTCTTTTTGAGTGAGTTTTCTCATCTGCAGAGTAAAGGTAATCCATTATCCAGACTCCCATGTCACCAATTGATTGAGAGGCACTAACCAGAGCCTGATTGAAATAGTGTGTACCTGTCAGGCGTGTTCTAAAAACACCTTAAAAGTCGTAAAAACACTATAAATGCCTTAAAAACCCTAAAACGTCTAAAATATTTCTAAAATGCTAAGACCACCCCTAAAGACCCTCTAAAACATCTTAAGACCATTAAATACATGGTAAAAGGCTTTCTAAAACACCCTAATGCGCCATAAGTCTTAAAAAAAACTCCTTACGTCCCGAAAACATAATAAATGCCCTAATATTATGCAAATGCCTTAAAACGCAAAATAAAGAACACGTGAAGCCCTAAAAACACGCTAAAAGTCTTTTAAAACCCCAAGAACATCCCTACAAAGCAACCCGAAGCACTATAAAACCCTGTAAAAGTCCAACAGCCTAATAGACATGAATTCACCATGAAAGCAAAAAATAATCCAACAAAACCCTAAAGCCCTGAAAACCAAAACCTAATCCCCCCAAACACTCTAATGCCTTAAGAAGCACCCTAAAATTTTAACAAAACACTAAAAGCCATAAAAACACATATAAGCCTAATAAACACCCTTAAACACTAAAATCACCCTAAAAGCCTTAAAATGTCTGAAAAGCCATAATATTCCCTAAAATTCAAATAACACTCTGAAGCCACAAATAACACACTAAATGCCTCCCAAAACATGTGGAACTTCCAAATCATATCCCTAGAAGATTCCCAAACCATGAACTTCCAAAACCACATAAATGCCCTGAAGACAACATGAAAGCCCCAACAAAACATAAAATGCTGGGGAAAAACACATAAAATATTTTAAAATACCCTAAAATCTCTAAGAAACCCTGTAAGATCACTAAAAACACCCCTACCTGCTAAAAAATACCTATACACTCCAAAAAATCACCCCTAAATCCCTTAAAAACTCCCTTAAACCTTATAAAACACCCTTAAAGCCCAAACCACCCTAATGCGCAAAAAAATTAAATGACCCCAAATGACCTTAAAGCCCTAAAAATCACATGCCACAAAAAAATCCTAAATGACCCCAAAATTCCAACTCAAAGCCAGCCTACAAGTCTTTTATGAGAACAGTTTTATCTTTCTACCAAGGAGAAGTTTGTAGGTTCAACCCCTGACCTATGCCCTTACCATATGAAGTTAGTAATCAGTGGTTTTGCAATTCTTTGAAGAAAGATGAGGGTAATTTTATCAGGAGTGAATTAAACTTGTCTAGTGCCTTGAGTAGAACTGATAACTGTACTACATTGAGTCGTCTGGTCAAGGAGCATGGGATATTATCCCATTTGCTGAGGTCACACTTGATTTCTTGTAATTTCTGTAGTTTTCCTCACATAAATCTGTTGTTTTTTTATTCAAGTATAGATATAGATATTTTCATTTACGCTTGGCTATTGTAAATGGTACTACCTGAAAATGTGTATTTCATTAATTATTATTTCTTTTTTTTTTTTTTAATTTTAACAATTTATTGGGGCTCATACAATTCTTTTCACAGTTCATATATATATACATACATCAATTGTATAAAGCACATCTGTACAGTCTTTGCCCTAATCATTTTTTTCTCTTTTCTTCTTTTACATTTTATTAGGGACTCATACAACTCTTACCACAATCCACACATATACATACATCAACTGTATAAAGCACATCCATACATTCCCTGCCCCAATCATTCTCAAGGCATTTGCTCTCCACTTAAGCCCCTTGCATCAGGTCCTCTTTTTTTTCCCCTCCTCCCTCCCCCTTCCCCCCTCCCTCATATGCCCTTGGTAATTTATACATCGTTGTTTTGTCATATCTTGCCCTATCCGGAGTCTCCCTTCCCCCTTCTCTGCTGTCCCTCTCCCAGGGAAGAGGTCACATGTGGATCCTTGTAATCAGTTCCCCCTTTCCAACCCACTCGCCCTCCACTCTCCCAGCATCGTCCCTCACACCTTGGTCCTGAAGGTATCACCCACCCTGGATTCCCTGTACCTCCAACCCTCATATGCACCAGTGTACAGCCTCTGTCCTATCCAGCCCTGCAAGGTAGAATTCGGATCATGGTAGTTGGGGGGAGGAAGCATCCAGGATCCGGGGGAAAGCTGTGTTCTTCATCGATACTACCTCACACCCTAATTAACCCATCTCCTCTCCTAAACCCCTCTATGAGGGGATCTCCGTTGGTCGACACTTGGGCCTTGGGTCTCCACTCTGCACTTCCCCCTTCATTTAATATGATATATATATACATATATATACATACATATATACATATACACATATATACACATACATACACACACTTATATCTTTTTTTTTGCATGATGCCTTATACCTGGTCCCTTGGGCACCTCGTGATCGCACTGGCCGGTGTGCTTCTTCCATGTGGGCTTATTTGCTTCTGAGCTAGATGGCCGCTTGTTCACCTTCAAGCCTTTAAGACCCCAGACACTATCTCTTTTGATAGCCGGGCACCATCAGCTTTCTTCACCACATTTGCTTATTCACCCATTTGTCTTCAGCGATCCTATCATGGAGGTGTGCAGTCAATGATATGATTTTTTGTTCTTTGATGCCTGGTAACTGATCCCTTTGGGACCACTCGCTCACTCAGGCTGGTGTGTTCTTCCATGTGGACTTTGTTGCTTCTGAGCTAGATGGCTGCTTGTTTATCTTCAAGCCTTTAAGACCCCAGTCACTATCTCTTTTGATAGCCGGGCACCATCAGCTTTCTTCACCACATTTACTTGTTCACTCACTTTGGCTCCAGCCGTTGTGTCGGGAGAGTGAGCATCATAGAGTTCCAATTTAATAAAAGAAGGTATTCATGCATTGAGGGAGTGTTTGAGTAGAGGCCCAAGGTCCTTCCGCCACCTTAATACTTGACCTATAAATATAGACACATAGATCTATTTCCCCATCCTCCTATATATATTTGCATGTACATGTCTTTGTCTAGACCTCTATGAATGCCCTTTGACTCCTAGCTCTTTCCTCCATCTCCCTTGACTTTCCTCCTG
The DNA here is from genome assembly GCF_050624435.1 of Tenrec ecaudatus. Taxonomy (NCBI): domain Eukaryota; kingdom Metazoa; phylum Chordata; class Mammalia; order Afrosoricida; family Tenrecidae; genus Tenrec; species Tenrec ecaudatus. Next base: position 86,818 of record NW_027458142.1, on the reverse strand, counting down.
CCCTACTACCATGCTTCATCGCCACCTGGGCTAGAGTATACCTCTTCTCTAAGCAACCTTACCCTTGATCATTTCCCACAAGGCCTGCCACTCCCCCTTCTCTACCATTTGGGGTCCCATGTTTTTCCCTTGTCCCTGGGTTTGTTAACACCACTTCCTTACCCCCCCTTTACCCCCCCACCCCAAGTCCCCCCAAAACTGTCGGTCCCGTTGTTTTTCCTCCAGATAGTTCATCCAGCCTGTCCTATTCAGACAGACCTGTGGAGTCACTAACATGCACGAAAACTAGACAGAGGAAAACAAAGCAACAGTATACAACCAGACAACAAAACAACAAAAACAAACCACTGACAAAGAACAGAATAAAACAGTTCACAAGAGAAAAGCTTGTAGTTAGTTCAGGGATCGTTTGCTGGCCCTTAGGAGCGTTTTCCAGTCCAGTCTGTTGGGGCACCACGCCCTGGTAATTATTATTTCTTGATCTATTTCTTCATCCTTCGAAATATTATCAGTTTGTTGTGGTAGATAAACATTAGGACTTTGCATAACTTAGAAATATTACATTTCACAGAAAAATCATATTAATTATGTCGACAGAGCTATAAAAGGAATGTTGCCCTGAATATCTTCAGATATGACAGCTGTTTCATTGAGAAATTAAGCCAGACAGACACAATGTGATGTACATTTTGTTATTTTCATGTGGGTTCCTTCACTCTTCCAAAAAAATTAGTTTCATGAGCCCCTTGGGGAATGAGTTTGAGTTCAGATCAGATGTCTATTTATATATTTGAGTCCTGAAGCCCATTTGATGGACTGTTCTGTTGCTTCCAAAGTAGTCAGTCACTTCCCCACCAATTAGAGAATTTGTCCGAAGCAAAAGTAAAAGTGTGGCGTACGACATTTGACTGCACACCATCTAGAATCACACTCTCATTTGGTGTTGGCAGTTTTACTTGTATTTCAATTGTAAACTACACTTCAGAGTTCAGGCTAGTGAAAACGTTTCAGTGGAAAAAATTTGCACACAACTACGTGCAGTTTGTGATTCTGTTGTTCCCAAGCAAGGCTATGAGGACAAAGATGCACAAGCATGGGGGGCACTGCAGACAATGTGTGAAAGTTTCCAGGAGCTCAGGGGTGGACAGCGGCTGCTAATTCTCCCGTGCTGGCAGTGAGCTATGTGGGAGGGCTTTGTGTGAGGTCCCTGTGGGGTCTCTGAGAAGTCTCCATAAAGGATGCTGAGAACTTCATATGAAGTCTCTGTGCGAGGCCTCTGAGTCTCTCTGGAAGTCTCCAAGGAAGTATGTGTGTGAGGTTTCTCTCTCGGGTATGTGTGAGTGTCCTTGTGAGATGTCTGCTGAATTGTGGGGGGTGGGGGGCAGTTGTTTCGCTGAGGTCTCTGCAGGTCTGAGTGGGCTTCCCTTTGTTTGACCTCACAGCACCATATAAGAGGACCTGGTGGCAGGGGAAAGGGAAGGGGCTTGGTCCATGCACCCCTTGCTGTTCTTTCAGGGTCTTCTCTCCATCTCCGTGCACTTACCTAGCACGAACGGTAGGGTTCAGCAGCGGGGAGTCCGGTGTCCAGCTCTTCACTCTCTCTAGGAACACACCCAAGCTACCTGCTACCCAAGAGGCCCCAGATCCAGGCTCTGCAGATCCAGAATCTGATTTTTTACTGCCACAGTCACTCCAGAGGCTGCCTTGGCACAATCAGGACTCCAGAAACAACATCATGCTGCTGTACCAGCAGTCTCTGGGGCCTATGTCCACTTCCCTCCTCCACCACTGGTGTCAGTCCCCACCCACCCCACACACACACTTGGTGTCCTGACTGAGGCATGGAGGTCAAGGCTCAGTGGATGTCTTCCTCGCCATCCTTTACTGTTTAGTTCAGTAAACAGTAAACCCTGGCCCACCAGGGGTGTTCTTTTAAGCACATGAGAATTTACTCAAGCGGATCAACTAATCATATTTTGGGGGGCCCTCCTGCCTTCTTCTATAATCTGGTGCCCAGGAAATAAAACCCTGTGTTAGAAGCACAGAGGAAACACTGACCACTATTGAACTGGTTTCCCTTATCAAGACAGGTGATGTCTAATCTCCGTGCACATCCTGATTTCCCAGGAGTCTCTAGGGGAAGGGAAGGCTGCTCCCAGTTGTGACTTTCTTTGCAGCACTCAGTCCTTAGAAGCCACTCTCTCCGGAGAACATTCCTAGAGCACGTGCACGCGTGTGTGTGTGTGTGTGTGCGTGTGTGTGAAGATCACCAGCCTGGGGTCATGTTTCCTGAGAACATTCCTAGAGTGTGCGCGTGAGTGTGTGTGTGAAAACCACCAGCCTGGGATCATGTTTCCTGAGAACATTCCTAGAGCGTGTGTGTGTGTGCGTGTGTGTGTGTGTGTGTGTGTGTGTGTGTGTGTGTGAAGACCACCAGCCTGGGGTCATGTTTGCTGAGAACATTCCTAGAGCATGTATGTGTGTGTGTGCGCACGCGTGTGTGTGCATGTGAAGACCACCAGCCTGGGGTCATGTTTCGTGAGAACATTCCTAGAGCGCGGACGCGTGTGTGTATGCATGTGTGAAGCCCAAAAGCCTGGGGTCATGTTTCCTGAGTCCTGGCACTCTGTTATTGACTCATCCCCACTCTACCCCACCCTGGCTATCAACTCATCCTTCCCCCAGTCAGGAGATGGAAATCAAGTAAAATAACAGTTTGTCGCCCCACTAAAGATAGTATTGAGAAAGTAACCTTCCCTGCTTGAAAGCTGTGCCTTTGCTATCCAACCCAGTGCTCTCTGTAGGAGATAAAGTTCTGCTGTGGGGGCAGCTAGCTAAAGCTGGGGTGAAGCACCTGGCCGATTCCCCTTTGTAAGCCTGTGTTAGCTCCGCTTGTGTCTTGCGTCATTTCTGGGGATCCTCATGCTCTTTGGCCCCCTTTGCTACGTCCAACGCTTCATATTCTTCTTCACTGTATCCTTCCCTACTCTGTGTCCATGGTGCCTAACCATTAGTGGTTATTACACAGACGCTCATCCTGTACCACTCAGCCTAAGCTGTTGCTCCTTCTCCGGGTTTATATACAGAGGAAGGCATGTGAGCTGTGAACCGGATTTTCCCTTGGTGCAGTGGGTGAGCAGAGTCCCCCGCTGGCAGCCTCCCTAGCAGTTCCCACCCACATGTGTCAGACCTGGGACTTCCATCCTGGAGGTTACCCTAGGCTGGGAGAGAGGCAAAGGTAGCAAAATATGTCATTTCACATTTTGTGACAGGTGTATTGAGGCGGAACCTCCATGCCAAACTTGGCAGCCTTCATCAAATGCACATGTGGGACTTAGACAGGCCGCCACATGTCTCATGCCTGCTTGGTACCATGAGACGCTACTTTGGTCTAAACCTCTTCTGGACCCTCGATGGAATTTCTTGGCTGGATTGCGCCTCTCAAAACCTATCAACTGCAGCCACATAACGTTGAAGACAAAGTAATGGCACCAGGGAACATTCTTCACTGTGTTGGGACCTTCTGAGGTTTTCACAGTAGGGGTGTTACCATAAATCATAAGAGGTGCAAAATGAAGAACTTGGGATGGAAGTGGGTGGGAAACACTGCTGAAAACCTCCTCCAGAGCCCTGCCCTTTGAGAAGTCAGAGCTAGCACTCAGAGAAGGAGACGCAGTATCTAACATAGTTAAAGGTATATTATGCCAACCTCGTCAATGAACTCATGTGGGGTTAATTGAAGGGCAGGGAGATCAATGGCTCTGTGAGCCTAGCCTTTCTGGTCTCTTGCTCTCTGATAGTGCCACCAGGGTGGATATGCATTTGTTAGGTCCCTAAAGCAGCTGGAAAGACTCATTTCCTGGGAGATCCCTGAGGAGAAGCCACATGGACCTACCCTGTTGCAGCCCTGGTTTCTGCAGCAGCCTCATGGAGAACCTGCCAGCGCACGGACTACAATTTCCTCCTGCAGTCATTGTCTCCCCGTGTGTTTTTGGATTGTGAGGAGGACTTTGTAGATTGGTGTCAGACACATGGGATACTATTGGACTGGTGGTCTTAGATTGAACTGGGTTGGGAGGCTTTTCAATGTTCACTTAACCTTTATATAAAACTCATAAAATATGAGTGTATGAATTTTGTTTCTCTAGTCTACACAGACTAACACACATGACACCCCCTTTAGATCCCGCCATGCAGCACAGAAGTCACACTTTAATGTAGGAGGGGGAAAATCTCTATTATGGAACAATGAATATCATGGCTGAGAGAAGCCATTAGCCTGTGCAGAACAGGCTAAAGTGGCTGGCATGGATACTTTCCTACTAATCAGAGCAGAAGAAGCGTCTTCTAATTTGCCAGATAAGACATATTCTCGAAGACAGTGACGTGGGCAGTGGTAAGGGTAACTGGAGTAAGCCCACCTCCTCCGCCTCTGCTGCTGCAAGCTGACTGGGCACACAAACACCCTGGGGGGCAATGCCTGAGTGTGGCTTCTGATATTGAATCCCCTGAACGGACAGAAATTTGTGAATACATCCCTGATACAGGTGCTCTTGGTGGGAAGGCTCTGGCAGTCAGGTATCGCCTGGTGGAGGCAGGGTCTCACACTTGCCACTCTCCTGTGTTCTACAAAGAAAGGAGCCCTGCAGCTGGAGGAACATCCATTAACTGAGGCCTGCGCTTCTTTTCGTGGACATAACGTTGACGCAAGATACTCCTGATGACAGCCTGGTGTCCCCTCTAGGACTTGGCCAACATCTGTCGTGAGCACCTGAGCCTCCGTGACCTTGTTAGGAGACACTGGTTGTCTTTGAAGGGGCCCAAGGCTGTGACCACAGGGTAATACGGGCTTTCCGTTTTGCAAAGGATCACCGTGTCCTGTAGATTTTTTGCTGGAGCAAATCCACTGGACAAAGTGCTTCCTCCATTTTTTGCTGTGGCCCTCAGCAGGAAGCTGTCCCTTCTCTGGTGGGAGCTGTGAGGACTTGATCTCAAGGCACTCAGCCAATGCCTTGTCTTGCACAGGCTGGCTTAACCCACAGACTTGGGAGATGCCTCTTCCCGCTAATCCTTTTCCATGCTCTTCTGGATTGGGCCATTTATGAGTCTCCCTCTTGTCAGTGGGAACAGCATCCTTCCTTCTCCTTGTCGAGGGGTCCTGAAGGTTGGGGCTTTTGAGCTTCTGCTGCCCCATGTAACTTGCTCTAGCCACCACGAAGCCACTTGGCCCTTGACATATTGGCTTATCCCCAGTGAACAAATGCTGGGGGCGGCAATGGACCACCTGAGAAGGCAAAACATTGGTGGCAGTGAGCACATCAGTGGTGCAGTCCTGAAGGAGCCCGTCAACAGGACAGCATGGAGAACCATCCTCTGCCTCTACCTCCACCTGGAGCTTAATCTCACTGCACACTCGTGCTGTAAGGCTTGGCTTTTCAGGAACTGGAGCACACTTTCCAGGTAGCAGGAAACTTTTACTACATCCTAGAGCCTCGAAGTACCCCCGGGTCCACATCATTGGTTTGAGATTTTGCCAGCACACTGGTTTTGAAAGTGTCTCTATCGTCTAGCTCTATTGAAGAGGACTTCTTGACCACCACCAACCCTGTCTCTTTGGCTCTTGAAGATGGACATTCAGAGTTCACTTCCAATCTGGGGCCTCCTGGGGCACAACTAGCACCCTCTTTCCTTGACCCCTTGCTGGTCAGTACTGGATTTGAGGTTTGCTCTAGGCTCTCTCTCTCTGGACACTTTCATTCTGGAAGGTTCTGCCAAGGATACTGGGCATGAAGGCTGGAAACGGCTGCCTGAGGGCCAATGAGCATCCACTGTCATTATCAAGTGGGGGGTAGGCTGGGGTTCCCTGAACAGGCTCCTCTGTAGGGGAGCAATCAGCAAAAGGACTCTCCAGGGTAGGGCTTGATTTCTTTGTGGTCACTCTCTCTCCCCAGTCTGCCTGACAGGGTTCTCCCAGGACCTTGGCAGCCTCAGTTACTAGGTTAGTTCAATACTTAGGGGTGGCTAAGCAGGTGGACTTTGGAAAGGACATTGCGTTGTCTTTTCTTGTCCTACAGAGGTTTGTGGGCTCAAGGACTTTGAGGGGCATGCACCACCTCTGCCTCATTTGGAGCCTTACGATATGCGAGTCCAGCACCTGTTGAGTGCCCGGGCTGAAAAAGGAAAGGCTCTGCGTTGTGTTCAGATCTTCCAGCTCTCCCCAGGAGGCCACATTGACAACATGTGGGTGGGTCAGGGAAATAGACAAAGCGTGCGTGGTCGCAAGACATGAACGGCAAACAATGCCAGGGATCTGATCCTTTCTAATCTGCTCCACCTTCCTGCACATGTGGACATTCAGGGTGTTTTCCAGTAGGATTTTATTTGGACCCCTTAGGGTGTAAGTTCCTGCGTTAATCCCCTTGTGTATCCTCAAATCACTTAACTCCTTTGAGTCGGCTCCCGGAGTTCCTTTTGGGCAGTAGTTTCCTGATCTACAGAGAGATAGATTACATTTGGATATTTTCCTCAAGTAATTCCCTTGTCCATTGACCGAGTTGTTCCTCAGCTGGACACCGGCTCTGCAGCACGCAAGCGACGGTCCAGGATGTGTGCATCTTCCTGGGGACACCGTCTTCATTACATTCTTCCCCTGCTTGTCTCCAGGTGTTGAGCAGGAGCATTCGGGCTGCTTCATATCCAGACAAGTCCCTGGCCATTTTTCCTGAGGCTGCTTTAGTGTCAGAGACTCAAGAGTCCCATTGCCGAGGGGCCCCTGCAATTGAGGGAAGTTCTCTTGGCGGTGGAGCTCCGATTGCTTCAAGCAGTCAGGAAGCTTGGGTTCTGTCTTTGGGGTCTGGACCTTCTGATTGTCCTGGGGATGAGTGGGTTTGCGAAGACAAAAAGCTTCCTGGGGTGGTGGTATCATAAAGGGTAAAGAACTCTCACTTTCCTGTTGTTTCTTTAAAAAATGGCTTTCCAGCTGTTGAAGTGAATTTGGAATGCGTGATTGGGACTTAGTGTGGACGGTAAGACAGGATTCATCACAGGGACTCTTGTGAGGAGGAGGAAAAGGTACTGCGAGTGGGCCACGGGGCTGTGGACCGGGCGGAGTCAGGACTGTAGCCGGCGGTGGGGCCTGGGCTTGGCATGCAGTTGGAAGTAAAAGTTGGAATCGGCCTTCAGTGTAGGGCAAGGAGTGACGTTGCAACTAGAGTGGGTACTCTTTAGCTTGCATTTGAGCTGGTAAGGCATTAGGAATTTCATTAAATAAGACAGTGGGAAACTCTAGGGTGGATCCAGAGACCCTGAGAGCAGCTGCCAGAGACTCGCTGTGCAGAAAAGGTAGACCCCAGAAAAACTCACTGAATTTTTGTGGAAAATGCTTCTGAGCGCTGGGTATCTGCTCTGCTTTGATGCTGGCATTCCAGAAGGGCTGGGGAGGTGCAGTGATCTGCTCCCCATCGAGTGCCTTCAACATATTTAAGGCCTGCAGATGGTATTCTGATACACCCTTTCCTTTTTCTTCCCAAATATTCCATTTCTCTGCCTTTGTGATTTCTATTTCCAGCAGCTTGTGGACATTGGGGTTGAGCAAGGTGGGCCTCCCTACTTCCCCCTGCCTCTTTGTGGGTCCTTCCCGAAAGGTGTCTTCTTGGGGGTGCCAGGTAGAGTGCTCTTTCAGAGACCCAAAGTATTCCAAGGAGGGAAGCTGTAAGTTCTTGGCAGCTGCCCAACACTGGGGTGGGGAGGCAGTAGGGAGGCCTGTGGGATCCTGACTTGTGATGGCTGCCATGGCAGGTGTGGAGCAGCGGTTGTGTGGAGATGGGCTCTGCCTGGGCCTTGCCAACAAGTCATTCTGAGAACGAGTCCCTGTGGGGTGCGGGGCTGGTGAGTCCCAGAGAGTGCTTGGAGGCTGCAGGTAGGCCTTTGAATCCGGGGGTTTGGCACTGGGTGAGGGAAGAGCCAGTGGTGTGGGTGAAAGACTGTCAGGTTCATGGGAATGTGCGCAGTCTGGTGATTGACTCAAGGCGGGTAAGACATGAGAAGTTGAGATGCACATCTGGGCCCGTGGAAGGGTGGAGTTCTGAGACCTAGGTGTCCGGAATGGATGAGCCGCAGAACCGTGTGGGGCGCGCGTACCGACGTGGACTTCAGCCGTACCTCTATTTCGCCAGCTACCAGAGAGGGCTTGAGCTTTCTGTTGACCAAAGCTGCCAGTGTCAAGTGGGTTTCCCAAGTGGCTGCAGGAGACAGAAGGACCAGATTACAGCCAGGACTGAAGGGGCAAGAGACCTAGCAGGCTAGCAAGGGTCGGTGCAAGCTCAGCCCCTCCCCAAGCCTTGATGGCCTGCTCTTCCTGCCCCACCCCACTGCCCGGGACTCCTGTCATTCTCTGCCCATCCCTGAAAGTGTCCCCCAAACCAGCGCATCCCAGCTGCTCTGCAGCCCGAGGCCACACAGGCACCCTGGTTGGAAGATGCACTCCGCGGTGAAGCAGGAAGGTTACTTACTTCTGCCTAAGACGCAAACGCAGGTTCTGAGCGCCATATAGTTCTTGCAGGAAGCTTCGGAAAACTGGAAATCAAGAGAACCGTTATGGTGCAGCCCTCCCAGAGGACCGAAAGGAATGTCACACGGGCTGTGCACTTAGGACGTTGGACTCTCCAGAGCTCAAGGTCAAATGATAGCTTACTCCCACGGGCAGGAGGTGCTTTGGCATTTCAAGGAGCATCGGTTTCCAATATTGTCTGTGGGGTCTCAGTGAGCAATCTGAACCTTGGCAAAGTTACACAGCTTATCGCAGTTACCCCTCAATGTTCCACCTCCAAATCCACCAGAATCTGCTCCTGACACCCCCACTGCCCCCTACTGGGTCCTACCTTGGCCAGCCTTCATCCCATCCTAGGCCCCTCCTGTACATCTGGGAAATATCTGGGTTCTGTTTCCATCCACAGTATCCTTTTGTTCAGGATTATTACCTGAGAGAGACGGGCTGTTGCCACTGGCATCCTGCAGAGGAGGGGACAGGAGAGCTTACAGAGCTTGGTTGAATGGGCAGAACCTTACCTTTCAGAGCGTCACCTTTGTCCCTTGACCTGCTGCTTCTCCTTGTCTCCACCTGAGGCTGGGGCACAAGAGAGGAAGTCAGGCTGGAATCCAATCCTGCATCTGTTCTTTGTGACAAACTGCAGGCATTTACTGGTGATTAGAAGAATGACAATCTCCATGGAATGACTAAAGCCCAGAAACCAGCTTCTGTGTGAGACCTAGAGTGCATTTCTTCCGTCAGCCTTCCTCTGCTCACGGAGAGCACACACTCTCAGCACTCAGTGTTCTGGTGGGCAAGATTTTGATTATGGAGGCTGAAGCTCTGGGCCAGCCCTTGACCACTTCCTCCCCGGGGTCAGCCATGCTTTCTCAATTAGCCCAGACAGAAAAGGAGCCTTGGCCCAGAGACTGGAGCTCAAGGAAAGAGACTGAGGACCCAGTGATGAGAGCTGCCCTTTGAAATGTCTAGTCATCTAGTCCTTAGCCACTGCGTCACTATATTGGGGATTTTTACCTATTGCCCTCTATAACAACTAGAGATGGGAGGTCTGAGATCTTCAAAGAGAAATATTTTTGAATGCTCATCTTACTGGCAAATGATTTACATATCATACGAGTCAATAGTTCAGTCATTCAATCAGATCAAGGGCAATGGTACAATCAATGATTACCATATCCATTTTAGAACAACACCCCCCCCCTCCATGGTTAAATTGCCTTCAAAAGGAGTTGGGTAATCACAGTCAGGTCTAAAGCTCTCTGTCCCCTCTGGCCTCCTTCATTTTTTCGTCTTGAAATCAATCCCCCTTCACTCCCTAGCTTCCCGATGGGGAAGTTCTCCACACTGCTGATCTCACAATCCCTCCCTCTGCCATGAGATCTCTCCACCTGCAACTCTGTCAACCCTTGTGTCCATGATCATGATGCATCCACGCCTCCTGTGCTTCACAAACAGGGAAAGCCAACAGAAATAATGAAAATCAACATAAGCCGGCAAGGATAAAATGATACCAATGCAGTGAACAAAGTCCTAACAGTGAGTAAGGACGCACCAGCCCTCATCAACATTCCAAAGCCAGGGCTGATGGTCTCTTCTTTCTTGAGATTTCCCCTATCAGGAAATTAATTACGAAAGGAAAAATTTATAAAACAAGGAAAAATCAATCTCTCCTATGGCTGGGTTGAGAATTTCTTACCTTTATCCTTTTCCTGGGTGGTCGCACAGGTGGAGTATTTGGAAGGAAGGGGAGGACCAGGAAGAAGCAACCCACTCCATACAGGATGCCCAAGGTCAAAACAGTGAACCAGGTGGGGTATTGGTAGGTCAGCCAGGAAGCACTTTTCTGTTCCAGCAGAAAGAGAATCTCCTCCATCTTCTGGATACAGCGGTTGCACTCAGGCAACTGAGCACTCTGAGTCCCCTCTGCCTTCAAAACCACTTGCATCACAAACCTGGGCCCACATCACTAAAGGGTCACAGTGGGGTGGGAGGTGACAGCAGAACAACACATAATCCCTCCCTCTACCCTCCAGCTCATCACATCCCTCCCCTGCTCTGGTCTTCTCTCTCCCACTGCCTGCTCTGGGCCTCCAAAGTCACCAGCTGCACCTGATGGAATGGAATCTTAGTGCAAGTTCTTATTCATTCCACCTCCCACCTAGGTATTACCTGCTTCCTTGGCAAGTTGCCTGAATCATGACCAATTTCATAGGCTTAGAATATCTGAAGTTGTCTCTGTCCTCAATGAAAACCTTCTCAAGTCATGGTTTTACTTTGTCTTATCCAAGATAGAGAACTTAGGTTTATGTAACATTTATTTAGCTTTATGAATGTTGGATGAAAAGCTTGGAATTTGACTTCTATGACCAGGAGAGTTATTCAAGAGCTGAGGTATATCTCTCCCAGGAGAGAGATCTAACAAATTTTCTGCCAGATGGTACATTTGGGGAGACAAGGAACACTTAAGCATTAATCATTCTTAACAGTGTCCCCTGCAAATCTTCCTTGTGTGTGACTACTGCCCATTTAGGGCTTGCTCTGGGAACACTTGATGGGGTAATAAGCCTTGCAACAATTCAGGCTCAAAGGGCAAGCATCTGGCTGAGCAAAATAAAGAGATAATATGGATTGAGTTGTGTCCTTACCACTACCACTTGAGATATTCCCCCAAAATTCGTTGGAACCCTAACACTGAAGGCTATAATCTGATTTGGTTATGTGAGGGCTCTCTCTGGGAGAAATGTACCTCTGTCCTTGGCTTCACACAAGAACCAATTGACGCAGAAACCTAGTTTGTGATCCAAGTGACTTTATAAAGGATAGAAGAGGCAAATATGCTCGTGGGGGGTGGGGGCGGACTGGACAGCCCACGCGCGCTGGGTTGCATGACAGCTGGTGGGAGGCCCCCACCCATACCCTGTTGGTAGGCATGGCTGACGGTACTGTTTGACCCCATTGACTGAATTAAGCCCACCTGGTCTAGATGGGGTCCCGCCCAGGTTGACCTGCTTCCTGTCACAAGGACCTAAATGTGTGCATCTTTCCAGCCTGAAGCAGCTTTCAACTGTCTGTGATGGGGAGGAGGTTTGGCATGCACAGCGACCACCCTCAGTTCTGCCTCTACTTACCTAACAGGTACACGGCATTTCTTTTCTGTTTTTTAAAACAACAACAAAAAAATCATTTGTAATCTTTCTATTCCAGCGGTGCTAGGAGCAAGGCAGAGGCAAAACCCAAGAACAGGGTTCTTCTCTGTTGAAGCGCGATAAACTCACGGGGAAGCAAACAAGCATCTTCATCCACGTGAAGTGAATCTGTGAATCAGCAGCTCCCAACTGACCAAAGCACGCACAGAGCAGCCCAGCATCAAGGTCCGTTTCTGTGCACTGCTCCCACTGTGAGGAAGAGCTTCATGTGCATTAAAAGGGAACTTTTGTAATATTTGAATTTTGAATAGTGGTTTTTGTCAGAAACTGGAAAAAAATCTCAAAGCCTGAAGAAACTCCTTTCTAGTACTGAACATTCAAGGGAGCCTGTAGAAGCCTGAAATGATTGCTAGGTGACCACCTGGATCTGCTTGTTGAGTGAAAGTGGCAGAATAGCAGCAATAGAGCAGCGGGTTCATTCTGACCACTGACACTCGTGGACCTGGTTTACAGGCAGTAGAGAAGAAGATGAGAGCAGGTTGACTCGTTTGAAGTCCATGACCTACTCTGAGGGGACTAGAGTTGTGGAGAATTGGTGATGGGGCCAAGGCCTAAAGGCAATGCGACCAATGGACACTGAGGTGAGGCCAAGAGAGGGAGCCCACATTGACTTGACCCGAACCCGACCAGATGAAGAGAAGAATGTTGAGCCTGTGCACTGGTATATACTGCTGCAGACTGTATAGACGAACTGTCCTGCTTTGACTTTCTTGTGGATGTGGACTTCACAAGGTTCCAACTGGCATGAAGACTCTTTATATTGAAGAATATGATTGTCTCCTCAGAGCACTGGGTTGATGTAAGTAGGCAGTAGAGAAACTGGATAGCCAAAATGGGCCAGATAAAGGCGTGAAGTGGCTAGCTTGCAAGATTTCATAGATACTGGAATATATTCATAGAATTATAGGATTAATATGTGGGTGTACCTTACCTGCAATTGTTAAGCATAGGATATTTTTGTTTCATCACTTACAGAATATTATGTTTAAAGGAGGGTGGCACGGAGTGAAATGTATGCATTTTCATATTATACTGTTAGATACTGATATGATTCTATTATTGTTTTGAAATTATATACGGCTAAAGAATTTTGTGAAAATGTCAAATGGACAAGGGGTGGTCTGTTGTAGTTATACAATCTGGTGTCAATTTGGGACTTGAGAGGATTAAGAGTGAAGGGGTAGACTCTAGTCTCTCTATTGGGTTATGGCCAATGAGGCCTCTTTGTGGGCCTGGCCTTCCCGTCAGGGTTCTGGGAAATCTGGTATTTCCTCCTTGGAGGCAGGAGACTATCTTTCTGCTCATTCCCTGAGAGATGTCCTACTAACAAGACACATGGCACCACACTGATAGAACCCATGCCCTGGGAACTGGAGGAGCCACATGGAGACCCTGCCAAAGCTGAGATGCTTCTACCACCACTGGATGCAGAAGACTTTGCAACTACTGACCTGTGATCTTCCTGCATTTGGGGTCATTGAAGGTGTTTCATGAGTCTGAAGAGAACATTATAGATTGATATCAGACATGGGCTAATATTGGACTTATGGACTTGATCTTGGTTGGGCTGGAATGCTTTCTCAATATACAACTGTTCTTGTATATAAAGGTCTTTCCTATACACATCTGAGTGTGGATTTGTTTCTCTAGTCTACCTGGACTAACACTCATGGATCCCTTTCAGGACTGTAAGTTCTGTTCCCCTGACTGCTGCAAAGTATGTGACAGAGAAGAAAAGGGAGAAGAGTGAACTGTACCCATTTATTGAGGTAAGAAAAGTGATGAAGGAGCATGGCCGGTTCCCCAAACTTCATGAGTGGAAAAATGGGCTCTTGGCACAAAATGACATTCAATCTTCACCAAGAGATTCAGGGCTAAATTGCTGCCCTATCTCTGACCTCAGCTTTTGTTTTATTTTAATTCTCATATAATTCACATATATCATTCAATACTTCAGTCATATTAAGATTTGTGTAATCCTCACCACAATCAGGTTTACATCATTTCCTTCTTTTATATTCATTTTTGTTAGCCCCCCCCTCACTCCCCCAAATCTTCCCTGCCTGTCCCTAGGTGATTGTTAATTCTGTTAGTGTCTCTCTGGATTTACCTCTCCTGGATTTCATATGTATTAAAAAAAAATACAAAACAAAATCAAGAAACAAGTAGAAAAGAAAAACTAACAATGATAAAAGAGAGAAAAACCTCAATCGAACAGAAAGTGAAAAATACTAAAAACTGGAACCAAATTAAAATTAGTCTGAAGAGATCAAATGATCAGGTGTTACATTTGAACTTAACTGTATCTGTTCATGTCCATGGACTGTGGTCAGAGGGAATTCACCCAGCATGTGCATTTGAGTCCTTTTGCAAACTGGGTGTTCCGAACTTAAGCTCTGATTCTTGTTCATACCTGCAGATTGAGATTCTATTATTTATCACCCTGGCATCACACTGGCTGTGCTGCTTGTTCTGGGCGGCCTTAGTTGATATCTCACTTAGATGGCTGCTTATTTTCAGAAAAAAGGTTTAAGTACAAGGCCCTGTTCTTTGTGATGGATGTGCACCAACTGATTTCAGGGTTTTTTTACACCCTATGCTTTCCAGTCAAATATTCACTTGAGGTAATTCAAAACACTCACTTGGCTCGATGACGCCAGAATAGCTTCCCTCCATGCAGTTCCATGGAGCTCAGCATAGTTAGGGCACAGAGATGAAAAGACGATTGAACCATGTACTGAACGTTCAGGTTTTTCCCTGCTTTTGAAAATCTGTTTCCGCTTGTAGAGTAAATGTTTTGTACTTTTTAAGAGTGTAAAAAAAAATAGATGGAGGGATTCAGAGAAAATGGCGACCAGATAGGACCCATCTATCTGGAGCTCCTGCTGCCAGACCAGAAAAATAGGAAATTAGGTGAAGGAAACGGGGAGGTGGAGTTCTGAAATTAGAACTAGGGTAACAGGGTTTCTCCTGAACCCCTTCTTTTGTGGGATTTCCACTCACAAAGCAAACCAAGAATGCTTTAAAGCACTATAATTTTGACGAAGTGGCAGGTGCCAGATATGCCCTTGCCTGGAGCAGGGATCCCTGCAGGTGGACGCCCTGAGAGGGGGCAGAATCTCAGACACGAGGGGAACCCCACACTGAGCTCTCCATGCGGTTGGATGCCTTGAGCTCACGGTCAGGGGTTGGTGGTGGGTAGCCATAATTTAGAGTAGAAGAAAAAATATATTATTACCTTAGGAAGATCATGGTGTGGGAGAAAAAGGCAGAAAGTCGGGAGTCCAGGGAGCAAATTTAGTTCCAATTGGCCGACTAGTAAACAACCCCCCTGATAAGCTGCATCTCCCCCTCTGGGGGTCAGCTTGACAGCCACCAAATCTGAGCACATCACAAGTAGAATTTTTTTTTAAGGGTGAAACATAAATGATTGGTTTAAAACTCAAACCCAAGTCTGGTTGCTCAGCTCCAAGCACCACATAGGGGAGTCCCTTAACATAAATCAGCATAAGAAGCAACCTAGCTAAGGAATGCCAGAACTCAGCCACAGGGCCTGGCAGCTTTTACCATAACAAAGACCCGCTGTAGCAGTGTCAGCCTTAAACAGCACTGAGCTGTAGCCCAGAGACTGTGGGAGACAATTTCATTCTAGCTGGCCAGAGGGATAAAAAAGAAAATCCTCTGATCTAGGAAGCATCAGCAGTCTAGATAGGACAACAAGCTTCCCTCTCAGTGATTCTACACATAGCTGGGGAGGCCCTGCCGGTCTTGGAGCCCTAGACGGGGCTGAGGGAGCCCCCCAGTGCCCCCTCCCAGCCCCTGCTGCAGTGCTACATGCAGCACAAGGCAGGTACTCCAGCACCCAAGTGACCCCTGGCCACGGGCGCGATCTTGCTTTTGAAGTAATCTCACACAGCATCTGTGGAACCCTACATCAGGGATGGGAAAGTCCATTAACGCATGCCCAGGAGAGCCAGCATAGGAAAGCTGGATTTTCCTGCCCGTGGGCTCCGATGGATGTTGCACCTGGAGCAGCCCACCTGGGCCAGATGATTGCAGTTCAGCCAATGGGATTGACCTGGGGTCCTTCACCAGCCTCCCCGGGAACCCTTGAAAAGGCAGGAACCAGAAGGGAGAGGGGTGGTCTGGTCGTCTTCCTGGGAGGAGAGAGATCCTTGCATGACCTGAGGCAGTCTCTGCCAGGCCCCATGGTCAAAGGAATCCTATGGGTGCCTTGTAAAACCTGAAGCTTCTTTTAACTCTCATTAAATTCACTTGGATCACGAGCCTGGCTTCCGCATGAAATTTTTCTCGCGGGGAGCCAAGGACTGGGGTTGGAATTTAGGCCAGAGAGAGAGACCTTACAAGTCCATGACCCCGTGACCTTGAGGAAGAGTTGGAATTCCTCTGGCCTCAAGGACAGGTGATCAAGTATCATTACCTCCTTACCCACTGCTCTACTTATTCTCACTTTATTCACTAGCCCTTCTAACTTTTCCACCGCACTCAGTTTCAACGTGCTCAGGTTGGTGTTGGGCTTTTATTTACTTGCTTTCTTCTTTATCCCTCTTTTTTCCCCTTTTCCCCTCTTTTTCCTCTTCTCTCCCACTCTCTCCTCTCATATGCCACTAAAGGCTTCCAGGTCACTTCCCTCCGCTTAGGGCAAATCAACCCAAATAGCAGGAGGCACTCCAGCCTGCCCTGTGTGGGAGTGCTGTACACCACACAAGGCACCTGGGACAAACACCTACAGTGCGCTGCACCGTTGAAGAAACCTCCGTCATGCCTCTAAGGTGATCTCGTCAACTAGGGCAATTCTGCCCAGCACCACTGGGTCCCGGCATTAAAAGGGCACACTGACCTGCCATGTTGGAGCAGTGTCTAAACCCCTCTGGCCCCTCATCCAAGCAATCAGGGATCAGCTACTACTTTATACTTTATTTCCTCCTTCTCTCTCTCCTTGCTCTTTACCATCACAGCCAACCTTAGTGAACTCAGTTGGATTTATTTCCTTCATTCTCTTTATTCTCTTTTTCTTTCTTTCCTCTTTCTGTCTTTGCTTTCTTCACCTCTCTCTTAGCTTGTACGATTCTCTCTGCTCCCTCTCATTGCTTGCACATACCACTGCTGGTTTCCAGAGCCCTACACTCTGCCTAGGGCAACCCTGTCCTCCTAGTGGGCAGCCTGACCCCTAAGACAGTACTGCACACAGGACGAGTCAGAGCTACACACAGCATAACACAGGGTCAGTTATTTCTTTAACCATTTAAAAAATACTCTCTCCTTCTCCTTCCTTTTCTCTTCTCTCTTTTTCCTTTTATTGGACTCTTCTTACAGGTTTTCTGCTTTTCTCCGCTCCATCTAGCTCTTCTCTACTTCCTACCACAGCCTCCACAGATTTGGTTCTCCTTTTTAGTTGTTTTCTTTTCTTTTTTTTTTTTTTTTACTGTTGTCACCTTTGTTTACTCTGTGCATTTTAGTTGTGTGTGGGTGAGTGGTTGTCAGTCTGGTTGGCATTATTGCCCCAGTCTGTGTCTTCCTCTTTCTCTCTTTTTCCTCTCCTTTCACTCTCTTTCCCATCACAAGACAATAGCTGTCTCCAGGCCACTCCCCTCTGCCTAGGGCAAACCTGAAGGCCCAACTGAGGGAGCTCCCACCCCCCACTTATTGGTGTGGCAAGCAGCTGGGGAATTCACGCTGGTCCTCTCCCACACACCAGGCCACAGGTTGTTCTCCCCTATAAAAAGTGGGGGCATCCCCAGCCTAAATCCTGAGGTCCTACAAGTGACTGGGGGAAATGCCTGACCACCACTTGTGAGGCTCCACGCTACTGTGGGAACATCCACCCAATCTCCAAGGCGATCTCTCTGTACATCCCCTTGTCTAGCCAGATTTGTAAAGTAGAATTTGGATCATGATAGTGGGGGGAGGAAGCATTTAGGAACTAGAGGAAACATGTTTCATTGTTGCTACCCTGCACCCTGACTGGCTTATCTCCTCCCCACATCCCTTCAGGAAGGGGGTGTCCAGTTACCTACCAATGGGCTTTGAGTCTCCACTCTGCACTCACCCTCATTTACAATGACATGATTTTTGTGTTCTTTGATGCTTGATATCTGATCCCTTCAACAGTTCATGGTCACACAGGCTGGTGTGCTTCCTCCATGTGGGCTTTGTTGCTTCTGAGCTAGATGGCCGCTTCTTTATTTTCAAGCCTGTAAGATCCCAGATGCTATAACTTTTGATAGCCAGGCACCATCAGCTTTCTTCACCACATTTGCTAGTGCACACATTTTTCTTCAACCATCATGTTGGAAAGGTGTTCATCATGGAATGCCAATTTAATATAACGTCTTCTTGCATTGAGTAAGTATTTGGCAATGTCCATCTACTGCCTTAATACTAAGTCTATAAATATATGCACGTTGATCTATTTACGAACCCTCCTGTATAAATATATTTACATATGTACATGCCAGTATGTAGACCTCTAGAAATACCCTTTGTCACCTAGTTCTTTCCTCTATTTACTTTTACTTTCCTCTTGTCCGACTATCATGCTCAGCTTTCACTTGGGTTTGAGTAATTTCTCTTGGTTACATTGCCCTTGCTGAATACCTACCCGGCTTCTCACACCCTCCTTGCGACGGATTTTGGATTACTTGTTGCTCCCCTGTCGCTGGATTGGTCAGCATCACCTCCTTACCCCCTCCTCTCTCTCTCCCATGTCCCCGGGAACCATTGGTCCTGTTGTTTTCTCCTCCAGACTATTCTTCCAGCCTATCTTATCTAGATAGATCTGTTGAGATAATAATATGCACCAAAAATCAAACCATAGCAAGATAGGCGATGGGTGAGAACACTGTGATGACAAAAAAACAACAACAGAAAACCAATGATCAATAAAAGAGTAAATTAATTAAAAGACAAAAAAATTTTTTAAGAAAGAAAAACCTGTAAATAGATCAAGGTCTGATTTTTTTTTTCTATAGGTGTGTCCTTCAGTCAGGTCTGATGGCGTATCTTGCTCTGGCCCCAGAGTCTGTCCTTTGTACTCCCTCAGGGGCTACCCGCTCTGCTCTCATGGTTGCTCTGCTGCATGCTTTTAGTGATTTGCCTCCGTGTTGGAGGGCCAGTCGGGTCAGTCCCAACACAGAGTCTCCGGTATTGTCCCCATAGTGCTCTGGGCCAGCAAGGGATGGCATGTCTCATAGTGGGATCAGCCATATGGTCCACTCTGTACATTGGCTGTTCAGAGTGCCAAAATCATCCTCCAAGCCTGGTGGACCAGTGTGTGCTCCACTCTCTTCCTCCCCCTTCATTTGCCCCTGTGTGCTCTGATCAGACATGTCCATCTCCCCTAGCTACAGGTTCAGTGCCGTCTTCTAAAGTAAATTCTTCTGGGGGGAGGGGCAGTTGTCCACGTAGCTGGTATGGAGGCTGGACCATCCACTTTTCATTTAGGATCAAAAGCATCTAGCTTTTAGCATTAGGTGCTATTGAGTCAGTTCCAACTCAAGGCAGAATGAACCACTGCGCAGTCCTACACCATCTTCAAAACTGTTGTTATACTTGAACCTAACATTTCAGCCTTTTCCAGGGACTGGCATCTCCTGATAACATATCCAAAGCATGTGAAGTCTCCCCGTGCTTGCTTCTAAGGACCTTTCAGACTGTTCTTCTGACACAAATCTGTTCATTCTTCCAGCACTCAATGGTATTTTTAATATTCTTGGCTAGTGTCATCTTGATGGGTTGAAACACTATCTCGCTCTAGTGTTGATGTACATTTTTCTGATGCCTAATTATACTGAGTATCTTTTAAGGTAATCATTTAATTTTTATGGCATTTTGAAAAGATGTCAATGAGGTCTATTTAATTTGTGTTCAGATGGAAACACATAACTCAAACTAAATATGTGACAGTAGAATAAGAATCCATTTTATCCTAAATACTTGAGATATTTATACAGCCTACTCAAGTTTTTATCAACATAGATAAGGTGGCGGTGGTGGTGGTGGTGGTGGTGGTGGTGGTGGTGGTTTTTAAGAGTTAATCTCTAAATAGGGGGCTGTAGTACTGAGCACTGAATCTCCTTTGCTTGATTAATTTTTATGTTAGGGAAGTAATACAAGGATTCCATCAAATGACCCATCAGTTTGAGGAAAAAGCATATCAGAATTGATGGTCAAAGCCTATATGGCTTTATGGTTTAGTCTCTAGGGGTATGTAATGCTCTTGTGAAAATAGTATTCCTCATGATAATAACGAGGAACTGGTGGGCCTCCAGGGCTGGGAGCTGAACTGAGGGGCAGTTCTACCCTGTCTAATAGGGTCACTATGAGTTGGCAAAGAATCGATGGCTGTCAGTTTGGTTTGTTTGACTTGCGTACTGGCATTCAGTGTGTTTATCGAAATCAATAAATTACAAGCATTTAGATGTCTATTTTTTACATACAAAATTTAAATCCCCCAAGCCTCTGAAAACTGCGAAGATTTCACAGCACTAGGTTGGTACTCTCCCATCCAAGAATCAGTGAAACTGGCAGGGTGTGAGGCATTCAGGCTCCCTCAGTTCCTCCTACTGCCTTCCCTGACCCTGGTCACTTGCTTCTATTACCTCTCTTGGACCTTACATGCATTTGAATTAGAACACCATAGAGTACAGTGCTCTACATGTGCAGCAGCTCTAACCATGTCACTCTCTGTCTCTATGAAGCCTCTTCCAACAAAATTCAAATGCGATTGTATGTGCACACATAAACACACGCATGCACCAGAGCACCCTTCTTAACAGAGAGTCAGGAGGGTCTCTTATTTGCTGTCCTCACTTTGGACACAAGTCCCTTGATGATGAGTAGGAGAAAAGGAACATCAGGTAGTGGGGGAAACCCTAAGGAGGAACAGAGGAGAGCTTTAACTAAGAATAATGCTACTAGGGGAATGATGGCATGTGAGGAAAATTAGATACTTCCAGACTGTCAGATTTTTCCATACAGCAAAATTAACTTTTCTAGTTTTGTCTAAAACTGGCCCCAGGAAATTTCAAATAGCACATCTCAGATTATCTAACCTACAAAGGAGTAGCCGGCCTTCCACCCACCCCCACCCCACCCCCGCCAAAAAACCAAGCGGTACAAAGCTCCACTGGGTACACATTTCAAAATATACATTCTCCTGTTTGGGCAGGCATCTGGCAACTTGCTCTGAGCTAGTGCACCCACACTTTTTTCCCAAGGTCATTGCTGGTGACAAGACCTTGTGCTCTTCTCACAAGCCAGAATGCAAACATAAATCAAGTCAGTGTAAGACGCCATCATCACCTCACTCAAATACACCTCGTCAAGTGAACTCAAACTTCAAGAAGATGCTCATTTGTTTGGTTTTGTTGATGTGAGGGTGATAGTGCATTTGGAGTTTAGTCATTGCACTAGGTCAGACTGTTAATCAAGCTTCCTATATAGAGGTTCTGAAGATATTGTGTAAGAAGGTCTGAGTTGTCTGGCTAGACCAGAGCTTGCACACTGCTATTGACTAGAAGTTCCGACACACAGAATCCAGGACAGATAAACCCCTCAGGACCAATACTGAGAGTAGCAACACCACGAGGGAAGGTAGGGGGGAGAAGCAGAAGAAAGGGGAAACCAATCTCAATGATGGACATACAGCCCCACTCCACCACCCAGGGGAACAAACAGCAGAAGTTTGGGTGAAGGGATACAGCAGAGGCGTAAAATATAAAACTAAAAAGTATGTATAAAGTATCAGTGGTTCACGTGGGTGGGAGGAGGGGAAAAAAGGAGCTCAAGGAGAAAGAACATGTTTGGAAATGATGATAGCAATGTATGTACAAATGTGCTTCATACAAATTGGTGTATGAATTGTTACAAGAGCTGTAAGATCCCCCAATAAAATGATTTATTTAAAATAAAAAGGACTGATTAGTGGTAGACAGGGGACTGGTTTTGCCACCATGACAGTGCACCTGCTCACACAAAAAAAACAGCATGCCTCTATCGCCCGATCTGATCCCAGCACACCGAGGCAAAATACTAAGGGTGTACAACAGAACAGGAAGGGGAACAGAGCAACGAAGTCCCCAGGGAATACCAAAAATAGACTTTGGGGCCTGGGCTAGCTGACCCATCATACTCTATGAGAAAACACTCCTAAAGGCCAACAAACAGTCCTTGAACTAACTAAAAGCTTTTCTTTCTTGTGTTTTGTTTTGCTTTTTGTCATTGGCTTGTTGGTGGTGGTGTTGTTCTTTTGTTTCATTTTGTTGCTTGGGTTTGCTCTGTCTCGTTTTTGTGCATGCTATGATTTCCACAGGTGTGTCTAAATGAGATAGGCTGGATGAACAATCTGGAGGAGAAAACAATGGGACTGACAGCTGGGGGAGGGAGATGGGAAAGGGGGGTGTAGGGAAAAAGGAAGTGCTGTTAACAAACCCAGGGACAAGGGAACACCAAGTGATCCAAATAGATGGTGAGGAGTGTATAGGAGGCTTGGTAGAGTGTAACCAAGAGTAATGTAACCTAGAGGAATTACTGAAACACAAATGAAGGCTGAACATGAGAGTGGGACAATCAGAAAGTAAAAGGAAATCAAGGAAAGAGGTAGGAAGCAAAGGGCATTTATAGAGGTCTAAATAAAGGCATGTGCATATGTAAATATATTTATGTATAACGATGGGGAAATAGATCTATATGCATATATTTATAGGTTTAGTATTAAGGTAACAGATGTACATTGGGCCTCCATTCAAGTACTCCCTCAATGCAAAAATACTTTGTTGTATTAAAGTGGCATTCCGTGATGCTCACCTCCCCAACACAATTGCTGGAGGCAAATGGGTGCATAAGCAAATGTGGTGACTGAAGTTGATGGTGGTCGGCTATCAAAAGTTATACATTCTGGGGTCTTAAAAGCTTGAAGTTAAACAAGTGGTCATGTAGCTGAGAAGCAACAAAGCCCACATGAAAGAAGCACACCAGCATGTGTGATCACGAGGTGTCGGAAGAATCAGGTATCAGACATCATCGGAACAAAAAAATCATATCTTTGTGAATACGGGGGAGTGTGGAGTGAAAACCCAAAGCTCATTTGTAGATAATTGGACATCCCCTTACAGAAGGGTAGCAGGGAGGAGAGGAGCCAGTCAGGGTGCACTGTAGCAACAATGAAACATACAACTTTCCTCTAGCTCCTAAATGCTTCTTCCCCCACAACTAAAATGATCCCCATTCTACCTTACAAATCTAGCTAGACCTGAGGATGTACACTGGTACAGATAGGAACTGGAAACACAGGGAATCCAGGGCGGATGATCCCTTCAGGACCAGTGGTGAGAGTGGCGATACGAGGAGGGTAGAGGGAGGGAGGAATGGAAAGGGGAAACCGATTACAAGGATCTACATATAACCATCTCCCTGGGGGACAGACAACAGAAAAGTGGCTGAAGGGAGATATTGTATAGTGTAAGATAAGACAAAATAATAATTTAGAAATTATTCAGGGTTCATGAGGGATGGGGAATAATTATCAGCTGATGCCAGCGGATTAAGTGGGGAGCAAATGTTTTCAGAATGATGAGGGCAATGATTGTACAAATATGATGTATGTATCAATTGTGATAAGAGTTGTATGAGGCCCCAAAAATTGATTATAAAAAAAGAGAAAAGAAATAACAGTATGAAAACATCCCCCAAAAAAGCATGCCTCTCTTGTCCCTCATATCCTAATCACCTGAACTCACTCCATGTGACTTCTTTCTGTTTCCATGAATGAAGGACAGTGGTTTGACAACACAGAAGAGGGGGGGGGGGAAACAAGGGTGTCACCCAAACTGCTGAGTTTGAAAAATGTTTCCAAGAATGTAATCACAGATTAGACAAATGTGTGAAGTGTAATGGAGAGTACTATGAAGGGGATAAAAAATTTAAATGCATAGTTTTGAAAAAATTGTAGTTTTTGTCGGGTTCCCCCTAGTAGCTTCCAATTTCATAGCAACTCAAGCCATCACCATACATCAAACTGACAGAGAAGGGGTGGGTTTTGTGTGTAGGTGGTGTTGGTTATTACACAGGGGCAAGGGACTTCTGGTGGCATAGTACCTTATGCCTTGGGTGTCAACTGTAATGTCAGTAGTGGGGAACCACCAGTCAGTCCTCAGAAGAAAAGGATGAGGCGTTCTACTCCCATAGAGTTAGCCTTTGGGAAACCCACAGAGATAGTTCTGCTCTGATCTCATAGAGTCGCTATGGCTCAGCATCGACTCCATCGAAGTGAGCTGACAAACTAAAGGCAGGAGATCTGAAAGAGGATGCGGAGACGTTGTCTCAGGTACTTTGGACATATTACTATGGTGGAACCAGTCCTGCAAGAAGGGCATCATTTTTGGCAGAGGGTTAGCAAACAAGAGGAAGACCCTTACTTAGGTGGATTGACACCGTGGCTGCGAGAATCGGCTCAAATACAGTAACAAGTGCGAGGATGGCGCAGGACTGGGCTTTGTTTCTCTCTCTAGTGCACAGGCCCCTATGAATCCGAACTGACTCCAGGGCTCTACAATATCAACTACTACAACCCTGAAGTTCAAACCTACCCAGTGGCTTCCCAAAAGGGAGGTGTGGCCATGTGCCTCTGTAAAGATGACAGCTAGGGAGCCCCTGCGGGGCAGTTCTACTCTGTGGCACAGGGGCAGCCAGGAGTCGGAATGTGCTTCACAGCAAAGGGTGTGCTTTGTCTCAGTTTGTGCCTGCTGCTGTTTATGCTATGCACTGAGTTTAACATGTGACACTCAGGAGCGAATGAATGGAAACACACCCATGATGCTTCCATGATGCCAGATGCAAGCTGACACTGTTTCTGAGTTCTGGGCATATTATTTTTTCAGAGATAATTTCCTGTAGCAGTGACACACCGAGTCCTATTTCATGTAAAAGCATCAGCAGCAGAGGAAAGCACTGCACAGAGAGAAGACTATGACATGTAACAGGCTTTCCATAGAGGAACAAAAGGGTGGATGTCTTGGGCTGAACTCTTTTCTTGTATACAGACAGTAAACAAGCTGAACACATCTCACCTAAGCATAACATTACAACTACTTGAAGCCCAGCTCAGGCATCTGGACAAGAGGCAGCAAGGAAGGATGGGAGAGAGTTAATGGGCTGGGCGTCCCCAAAGGTGCAGAGTGGGAATCAAGGGAGGATCCAGGACGAGCCAAGGCTTCTGGCAGAAGTCTGAGAGGAGAGCAGCAGAAAGGAGCTGCTCTCTGGGTCCTCACAGATGTAGCCAGTGAGAGAGCAGCAGTGCTGCCCCCTGGCGGTGCGCCGAAGGCAGGGCCGCTTCCCCCAGGGCTGGAGAGCTCTGGGGAAAGACAAATCCTGTCACTTTGGATGCCAAGTAAGGGGGCACTGTGTGCCGGTGGTGTACCTATGTTGGCCAAAGCGCTGCCCACTGTGCATTTGCTTCCCACAAGCACAGTTATCCTTCCTCGTGCATCCAGGAAAGACAGTTCTAGAAAAACACAAGCAGTAAAATAAAACACTGCCAGGTCTCAAACCATCCTCACCATTGTTACTATGCCCACTGATGTAGCCACTGGTTCGAGCTGTTTTATTGCCCGTCCTCCACTTTTTGCCAAGCATCATGTCCTTCATGGACTTGATGTCCCTTCAGGGACTGGTCTCTCCTGACAGCACATCCAAAGATATCAAATGAAGTCCAGCCATCCTTTGTCCCCATGTTCTCTTGGCAGTCCTTGTACTTTTATTGCTCAGTGTCTGATTATTTGGGACCAGGCCTTATTGCTGCCCCTTCCTCACCTTGGCCCCCAATCCTGACCCCAAGCCCTGCACATCCACTGTGTGAAACCTCCTGTTCCTGTAACCATCCCTGTGCTTTTGTGTGGGGGGTCTAGCTGGGTTCCCCTGGCAATTCGCCAGCTGCCCTTGGGAAAGTTCATGGAGTCGGCTAATTAGTAGAAAAGCCAAACGTCCAGCTGAGATTGGTTTACTCCCTAGCACCCTTGGGCAGGAGCACAGCCCCACTCCCGGTCCCAGGTAGCCAACGACCACACCTAGGTTCTCCGGACTTGGCAGCTGTAACATGTGGCCTGGGCTTCCCCTTCATTTCCTGCTCCTTTCTGGCTTGCTGTCTGACTTTTCTTTGCGGAATTAAAGCTGCAAATTGACAGGATCCCATAAACACTCTAAAGCCACAAAAAAACACCAAATGCCCACCCAAACATGTGAAACTTCCAAAAATCATCCTTAGAAGATTCCCAAACCCTAAACATTCCTAAACCCCATATATGCCCTGAAAACACCATGAAAGCCCTAAGAAAACCTAAAATGCTGGGGGAAAAAAACACATATAATATGAAAAATGCCCTAAAATCCCTAAGGAACTCTGTAACATCACTAAAAACACCATATTGTGCTGAAAAATACCTATACACTCTAAAAAACCACCCCTAAATCCCTTAAACACTCCCTAAAATCTTATAAAACACCCTAAAAACCCCAAACCACCCGAATGCCCCAAACACACCTTGAACGTCCACAAACAACCTAAAAGCCCTAAAAAATCACATGCCACCAAAAAGCCCTAAATGACCGCAAAATTCCAACTCATAGCCACCCTATAGAGGGCTTCTGGAGCTGTCAGTCTTTTATGGGAACAGCTTTATCGTTCTCCCAAGGAGAAGTTGGTAGGTTTGAAACCCTGACCTCATATTTAGCAGTCTAATAATTGCTGGACAGTGCCACCAAGGCTCTACTGGTGTAGTGGGTTACACATTGGGCTGCTCACCTCAAGGGAAACGGTTCAAAACCACCACCCACTCCTTGGGAGAAAGAAGAAGCTTTCTTTCTATTCCCCTAGATTTCTCATTGAAGGTGTAAAGTAACCTGTTAAATGCTCGCAGTGGCAGCAGCAATGTCTCATAACCATGGGGAAATGTGGTTCAGAAACTTCAGAAGCAAGCATCCACCAGTAGGTGACTGACCAGCAGTATTGACTTGGGCAAAGAGAAGGTGACATGGAAGGGTAAGGAGAAGAATGCGTGCAGAGGGCAGGTTGGCAGCTGAGCCTAAGTCCAGTAGAAACAACAGCAGAATGGCCTGTTCCTGGAAGGGCCACAGGAGATGGTGCGACTTCATGTAGCCCCCACTTACATGTGTAACAGCAGCAATTGCCTGAACACGTGGTCTCCCCAGGGAGGAGCCTTTGTGTGGTGTTAAGATGCTGTTACTGTCTGTTGTACTGTGGTGGCCTGCATTTGGCTGTAATGGTGGAAATTTTGCAGCCAGTAGTTCAAATGCCTGCTGGGTCACTCACTGCAGGTAGACTTCAGCAGTTTCCAGACAGAGACGAGGGAGGAGGACCTGGTCTTCCACTTCTGAAAGAACTGGCCAGTGTGAACCTTGTGAATGGCAGAACACTATACCTGAACATGAGTACCGCAGGCTATAAGGCATGATGGTTTGACACAGTGGCTGCAGCAATGTGCTCAAACATAGGATAGTGCTGGCCTGGAAAATAGTTCATCGTCCATTAAAAAAAATCATTATATAGGGGCTCATACAACTTTTGTTGTTGTTTTTCCCTAAGGGAGAGCAGTGTATTGGTACACTGAGAGGTATATAGATCAATGGATACGAACAGAAAAGCTACACATATATTCACCAGTCAACAGGAAACTAGCCTTCGAAAAAGGACACAGAAATATCCAAAGGGACAAATTCTGCTTGCTCAACAAATGGTGTTGGACAAACTGAGATACCGTATGTAGGAAAATGAAGCAAGCCCCAAACCTTCCCCCATGCACAGAAATTAACTGAAGAGGGGTTAAAACCTGAAAGTAAACCTCCGGGCTATCATAATCATTTTTTCGATGACCTCATCGGTCAGAAATCATTGTAGGAACGCCAAAGCGTTCTTGTGTTCAACGTCTACATACATAGCAGGTGCTCCAGTAAAGGGGAATCTTGGTGGAGCTGGCTCATCCATTCCTGAAGAGAGTAGAGCACCACGTTGGCCCATCACAGAGCTCAGGTGTAGAATCTTCCTCACTGTCATCCTTTAACTCAGCAGTGTCAGTGTTGGATTATGAATTTCCCAAAGAACCAGTATCGCTCAATTCTGTGCACAATGCTGACTCACTCTCGCTGTTATTTCACTGGTCTAAAAACCCATTTAGGTTAAAATGACACTTTTTTGATGCCATGACCTAAAATTTTTAGTGAGAAAATGTTCCCAATGACATTACATGGGTCTTCGTCTAATCCTGATGCCATGTTCTTTTTCACAGAGACCAGCTTCTTGTATAAATTGCTCAGCATACAGATGGAATAAGAACAGTGAAAGGATACAACCCTGATGCACACCTTTTCTGATTTTAAACCATGCAGTATCACCTTGTCCTGTTCACAGTCTCACCTGGTTCTATCTCTTGGCCTTTGCATAAGCTCCATATGAGTACAATGAAGTGTTGTGCAATGCCCATTCTTTTCCATGGTATCCCCAAGATTCACCTCCTTCCACTCGTGGTTTCCAGAACGTGGGGTTGGGACAAAGCCTGGATAGTCTCATGGCAAGACCAGATCAGGAATGGAGCTGAGCCGGGAGCAGCTTTATTTGCTTGCTCCAGGGAAAGTCTGCCAATGTGACTAAGCCTCAGGGGCTTTCTACAAATGATAAAGGTGAATCCCTCTCTCGTTACCCACTGATCATCTCTGAGCCTCTTGCTCTCATATCCCTTGCACAGACCTCTACCATTAGATGGACAATTCGGTAACGTTTGAACACTTTTCTGATGCTGAGCCTGGGGAGCAACTAACAGCTGAGTAAATATTGATTGAAAGATGGTGAGTGGAAGAAAATAGCTTTGCCAGGTCCAGGTTGTGATGGAGATGAGAGTGTTACCAAATCCTGCTGTCCCCATGGTGGGTTTGCTGTATTGTGCCCAGTCCTGAAAGTCTGAGCCAGGGGTTTTAACGTGGCCCCTTTCAAAACATATAGGTGGAATTCTTGGACCATGAGCTGTCCAAAAAGCTTTACCAAGGAGATGTCCGCCCTGGAGCGAAACAACCCAAGAACCTAGATCTTCGTGAAGGTGTTGGTAAGGGATGCAGCGGAAATCATAAACTTGACTGAAAGCAAAAGAAACTTTGCCTTCATGTGCCTGCAGCTGGACGAAGTGGTGCAGGAGCACACCCTCCTTTGTGATTCTTCTTGTTCTTTTTATGAGCTGCTCCCTGGCCTGTGTAGTCCCGTAAATCTGGAAACTCTTTGCTGGTGGGGGCAATTGTTATATCCTCCCCCCAGATCCAGATGTCTTGTCCATGGTCATTGTGCAATCCTTGTTTGCCAGAGGAGTGGGGCATCTAAAGGCAGGCAGGGGTCACATACTTTTTTTCTACACTTTCTAGAAAGACCAGAGCTAAACATCTTGCAGCCCTTTTCATGTCCTCATTCTTTTCTGTATTTATTTTCCATGAAAGAGGAGAAGAAACGTGACAGCATCTACTGACAGCAAGTCAAATGCCATCGTGTGTGTTCAGAGGGCAGGCTGGTTCTCATTTGCCTAACTCATCAGTCCCATCGTGCCATGTCCATGTTAGATTGTTTAGGGAAACAGATGACATATGTTATGATGCTAAATAAGCTGAAACAGTGCCAGGATGGAGGCAGAAGGGTTTTATTTGTTTGTTTTTAAATGAAGCATGGCTTTCTAGTGACTTATTGTGGTGGGGAAGGGGGGCACCGAGAGCAACAAGACATGGCTGTGACAGTGGTCTGGGAATTGAGACAAATCATTGCTTCTGCAGCAGAGATGAGCTGCCTCTGACCTGTCAGTTACTTGAAGGGAGACTCTGCATTTGGTCAGACAAGTCTCAGTTGGAGATGGTACCAGCTTTCCTCCTGAGCCTCTGTGGTTCCCTTTGAACTACACAGGCCCGAATCGCTTTTAGCTGAGCAACAGCAAATGGCAACACAGACTTGCCATATTGCTCTTTTGCATACACTCTTTAAAAATCATACTAAATATACATGCATCAAAACATTCGTCACTTCCACGCTCTACAAGATTATAATTAAGTGGCATTCTGCATGTTGTTCATATATCATCCTTACCCATTCCAAAATTATGTCATCACCCTTATGGAAGCTCAGTATCGTCTCAGGGATGGCACTTCCCCTCCAGGCCCTACTGGGTTAGGCTGGGTTGACTAGAGAAATAAATCCAAGGACACTCATATAGGTATAAGAAAGACTCCACCTCACTTATTTGTCCAATTGACATGGCATTATGTAACAACCATACTTACCTTCCTACCTATCCCTGGAAACAATTGGGAGATGTTTGTCTCTATTCATTTTCCTAGCCTAGATATTTTTTGTAAGTGGAATTAAGCAAAATGTGTCCTTTTTGAAGCTGATTTATTTCACTCAGCATAATGCTTATGAGGTTCATTCCTCTTGTAGCCTGTGTCAAGAGTTCATTTCTCTTTATGGCTGAGTAGTAGTCCATTGTATATACCGTAGGCAACATGTTTGACTTATCCATTCACCTATTGATGGGTATTTAGACCGTTGACACGTTTGCGAGATTGGGAATAATGTTGCAAGGGCCATCTGTGTATTTGTATCTATTTATGCGCTTGCTTTTAATTGCTTATATCCTTCATTTCCTTTTCTTTCCTTGTTAGACTCAGTATGATCCCCTTCTGCCCATCCTCTAGCCTCACAACCTCTGTGTCTGATGTGCCAGGATCTCACCAGAAGCCTTAACACCAAGATTCTGAGCCCTGACTGACCATTCTGACCATCCAGGGAATTGAATATTCCGGAGCACACAGAAGATGAAGTTATCAAAACTCCTTAGGCATAACCGAACAACTGGAGGGAGTGCTTTATTGGGCTGGGGGGCTGGGGATTATAGTTGTGAAGGACACCAAGAACAATTGTCATTACCTAGACTGTAAAGACTATGTTCGACATCCATGCTGGTGAGTAGCAGCTGGATTTCAGAAGCTCACAAGTGGCCATCTAGGTGGCAAGTATTGTCACCCTCACTCTGGAGGAAAGAGTGGTGAGTGGACCACATGAACATTAGACTTCATGACTCTGAGCACAGAATAACTAGATGATCTCCAACTATCAATTCCAACTTCTTTGAAAGGGATCACATCCAAAGGTCCTAGATAGTGAAGCAAAATTCACAGTCATAAAAGAGACCAGGCTTATTGGCTGGATAGGGACTAACAGAACCTCTGAAACGATGGTCCTTATTCACTAAGTTTGAAAATGAACTCCTACCTGTGGTTCAATATTCAGCCAAATAATAGATTGGTCTATAATGGGAGCAATTACACAAGTGAGGCACACAAACCTGAAAACAGCAAACCATTTGATCTCAAAAGGGCAGTATTAATCCAAGGCCCAAGTTCAGAAGGGTAGGAAGAGAGGAGGAAGGGAAACAGAAGACATAAGTAGGGAGTGGAACAAGTCATATTATATTGTGGAGATTGCAATAAGTGGCATAAAACACAATGGGTATGAATTGTTGAATAAAAAACTGATGATCTTGGTAAACCTTCACCTAATTCACAATAAAAACTTATGAGAGAGAAAAAAATCCAAGCACCTAGGCTGCATTCCAGGCCAATAAAATCGGACTCAGTGGAGATGGGACAAAGATGTCTTTTGGACAGCTCTCTGGCGATCCCAATGAGCACACAGGCTGATACCCACCATCTGGAAACTATGGGGTAGCTGCTTCTCCGGTAATGCCTCGGGGGAGCGCTTGGGTCCCTCAAAGAATGTGGGATGATGAAGGGGCAAAGGTCATCAAACCTCACCCACAGCTTTACACTGGGGGGCTGCTCTCTGAGGAATGTGGGAAGGGTCCACTTGCATGCTGTCTCTGTGCAGCAGATCCAACAGACTCAACACCTTTCCAAAGCTGGCAAGAAAGTCCGAGAGACTAGATGTGGGCACCATGCTGTGAGTTTCCCAGAAGGCACGAGACAGATCGAGAGCAGTCACAGGAACACAGACTCCTCCGGAAATGCCGCCATGCGCAGAACATGCATCTCTAATTTCATTTCACACTGACTCAAGCATTCAGTCCTTTTTACGAAAACCCAGCTTCTCATTACAGTAACCGGTTTAAAATGACAATCTTCTGTTGAGCAAGTCTAAGAAATGACCTTCCTTTATTTTACATGGTATAAAAATTCAGTTTCCTAGGCCGATGGGCTCAAGGGACAGGTGTTTTTATGTACTAGACATGGCTTTCAAAGTTCTTCAATTGCCTAAATTAATAACGACTTTTTTCCTTTGGCTTTTCTAAGGGACACATTAATTTCAATCTTTTTCTAAGGAAGTGAATCTCTAGCTATCTCATTTGGATAACTTTCTGCCTTCAGAGTAGAATTTGAAATAATCTGCAAGGTTACCCCTTCCCCACCCTGCCCCAGCAGCCCAGCCTCTTTCTTCCTTCCAGCCTCCAGCCAACGGGGTTTGGTTGGGAAAGGAGATGCAGAAGGGAGTCTCTGGATTTTTCTATCAAAAGGTTGGCCACAACCCCCAGTAGACCAAATGTAATTCATTATGGCGGGTTTTGGTTTTACTACATTAAGAGTTATCCTTAGGGAAATTACAAACAAACAGAAATAGGAAGACTTTATATTTTATTAACGGATGTACTGCTCAGTCTCATTATATTTTAAAAGACAAAGTATAAAAAGAAAATCTGGCTCCATTTAAAATGTCCTGACTAGCAGAACTTAAAATACACAAATCTTAACATGAAAGTCTAGATGAATAAATAAAATAAACAACGAAACAGCTTTCTCAGGAAAAGCCATAATAAAGAGCTCGACTATTTTTTGAGCTGTTTAAGATGCTCGTGTTAAAGGGAAAAGAGTATCATTGTTGACTTTGAAATGTAGAACCATTTGCTTAATTCAGTGATGCTAAAATGGGCAGTTTGGCTGAAGAAAGAAATTGGCTTGTAGCATTTGATGAGCAATTTCTTCTTTTGAATATAGAAATGACCAGGGATGCGGACACGCCTTTTATTCTTTTGAGGACCCTCTAACCAAGAAATCTTTTAAATGATCATTACACAGTGAATGCCTGGAGGCTCTGGAAACTATTTATTTTGACATTATTATAAGCTCAAAATGATTCACCAATGCAAAAGAAGAAGAGAAAAAGCAATTAAATACTAAGCTGTAAACACTGGAAGCTTTTCTGTGCTGAAAATAATTGGACAGAGTTTTTTTCTTTTTTTAAGTAATAGTGTCCAAAGAGATTCAATGATCTTATTGCTTATGGATTTGGAGCTTAACTATATTCCTTATTTTAAATTTGATATTAGAATAGCAAGATTATAGACCTTGATACAGTGTGACTTGGAGAAGTATCGTTTCATTAAATTATCAAGTTAAGGCTCAAGGAGCCTGGTGGAATGTGTGTGACCATGAGGCCAGCCAGGTGGAATCCGCTATGGCTCACAGAGAAAGATGCGTTTCTCAGCTCCTGTAAAGATTTAGAACTTCGGGAACCCACAGGCATAGTTCTACGTTGTCCTTTCAGGGGTCCTCAAACTTTTTAAACAGGAGGCCAGTTCATTGTCCCTCAAACCCGCTGGAGGGCCGGACTATAGTTTAAAAATAAAACTATGCACAAATGCCTATGCGCACTGCACATACCTAATTTGAAGTAAAAAAAAAAAAAAAGGGGCAAAAACACCCGGCATGCTGAATAAATGTCCTCTGAGGGCCATGTGGTCCGCAGGCCATAGTTTGAGGACCCCCTAGATTGATATAAGTCAGAATCGACTTGATAGTGTTAGGTTTCTGGGGTGGTTGACCTCAGTTCTTGCTTAGCAACGCTGAAAGAATTCATATGGCAGAAGCACTTTTGTAAATCCAAGTGAATGTTATGAAAGAAAGTTTCAGGTATCGCAGTCCCCAAAAGTCCCCACTATCTCCGGAAAGCACGCCGGGCTGCATGGCAGGGGTGGGGAAAGTTTGCAGCTGAATATGGCGGTTTCATGGGAGGAATACCTGAGCAGGAGTGCAGAACCAGCTGAGGAGCCACGGCAGGAACCCCCAAGGGCCTCACCCTCCACTTGCAGAGCACGTGAACAAGGGAGGGCGACAAGGAGCCCAGGCCTACTTCTATCACCTCCCAACACCACTGGAGGGCATTGGTCGATCGTACTGGTTGATTTTGGTGCACTTTTGTGAAGTCCTATTCTGTATGACCAGGTGGACCTTCCACCTGGGTCTACATGACTTGGGTCAGAGCATGCTCAGTTCTGAATTTTGCCATAGGTATCTAATGAGTGTGCCTGATTTATTTCCAACCCCTTTGTTGTGGCCCGGACAGCTCATTTTCGTTTAGTGCTGGCATTTGGGAAGACAAGCCCTAATCTAGCAACCTGTCAATAGCAGTAAGTGAATGGAATTAAAACTCAACTCATAGCCATAAATTAAATTCGGACTCATAGCGACCCGAGAGGACAGGGCAGAATTGCCCCCTGAGGATTTCTGGGGCTGGAATTCTTTACAGGAATAGAAGTCTCTTTTTTCTCCCTCCCAGTGGCTCCAAAGGACTGACCTTGCAAGG
Organism: Tenrec ecaudatus; assembly: GCF_050624435.1. Lineage (NCBI taxonomy): Eukaryota > Metazoa > Chordata > Mammalia > Afrosoricida > Tenrecidae > Tenrec > Tenrec ecaudatus. Next base: position 52,410 of record NW_027458142.1, on the reverse strand, counting down.
AGATGTCCAGCGGGTGCCTGCAGGCTCCTTCATTGAAAATCTCTGCTAGTTTATGAAGCGGGAGGGAAATTTTGAGGAGGCCGTCTGCGGCAGAGTTAACTCCCCATTAAAGCCAATGAGCTTTTCCACATCTCTCAAAAAACAAACAAAAAAACCTAAAGTGACTACTTCAGATTAATATGCTGTAGGTAGAACCACCTCCCACTCAGCAAACCAAACCAATCAACCAACCAACCAAACAAACAAAAACACCCCAAATCCTGTTGCCTTCAAGTCAGTTCTGACTCATGCTCACCCCTTGTGGTACAGAGTACAATTGTTGCATGAGGTTGTCTAGGCTGTACCCTTTATGAAAGCAGATGACCCCTTCCTTTTGTGGTACAGCGAGGTGGATTTGAACTGATAACCTTTATATAAGCAGCCCTATCCAGCGATCTATGTCAACTAAAGTGTCAAAGCATGTAAAGACTGATCCACAACCCCCACTTCTCTCTTCCTCTTCTGTGATGACCTGGAATCCACCTTTTGATCTGGTGGCACCATATTTGTGAAGCAGCCCGAATCACTGACGGACGGTGTGCAGGACAAACACCCTGTAGAATTGCCCTTCCAGCGTCAGAATTTGCATGAACAAGAAATAAACTTCTAGATTTTAAGCCACTGAGGTTTCAGGGGTAGCTTCTTTCTGCAGAACAGACTAGGCTATCCTGCCTGATCATCTCTTCACAGGGTTTTTGTGGAGAGCTACCGGAGCAGCTCGATCCAGGGGAGCTGCCAAAGCAGATACCTACACTTTATCTGGGATTGTAGGTTGTAGTACCAAAGTTTTTATTTGCCCGGGAGGCACTGAGTGAATTTTTTTTCTTCTGAAAACAGGACAATATGTAAGTAAGTTTGGAGACATATGTAGCTGGAGCTGAAAGTCCTCTTACCTTGCAGTTTTCTTTGGTAGAGATAGACTTGTTCTTAATGAAACCCATGACAGTCAGTGTCACAAATGACTTCTGAGGAGAGGCCAAACAGCTAAGTCAAGGCCAGCCTACCGTTCTCTTAAATGCTGTCTCATGCTCTCATCTGCTCTGACGTGTTTGCTCAGGGGCATGTGGCAGCCACTGGGCGGGCCTTACCATTGGCACTGAAAATCATTGTAGGGGATATTAGAGGATTTACATCAAGAAGACCTGACTTCCTGGCCATTGCTCGGGGGCCACAGTTCCCAAGACAATCAGTGTCAAGGGCAAAACAAAATAAAACATGACGAGGCCTCTGGGGCTGGGTTGAGCTGGATATGTAACCAAAGCCCCCTTCTACCAGGATCTTCCCAAGAGGAGATTGCTCTTTTCCATAGCTAAACAATTTTGTTTAACACACGTTCTGCTGGGGAACCTTCTGGGAAGCAGAAGAAAATAAATCTGCCTTCCTTTGAATTAAGCTGGGTTGGGTCCAAGCCCTGTGTAGTGTGTATTCTTATCATAACATCTAAAGGAGTCTCATTTCACCATTCTTAGCTATTAAAAAAAAGTTCCAGGCACAATAATTCAATTTAAAATTACACACCAGGAGTAGTTCATATTTAATACACTTTATACAGGTATTACAGGTACAAGGGACGTACTTGTTAACTGCCAGGTTGCTGGCTTGAACCAACCAGCTACTCCACAGGAGGTACTGTGTTTCTGTGAAGATTTTCAGCTTGGAAGCCCACTGGGAGAGCTCTCCTCTGGCTTGAGTCTGAAGGTGCTTGACAGCAGTAGCCTTTTGTTTTTATAGAGGTATAAAGCTTTCTTTCTTTCTTTTTTTTTCTCGGTATAAAGCTTTTTAGAACAACAAAAACAATTCCTTTTGGAAGTAAGCCAGAGATAAAACCACAAGTTACATGCTTTACTTTTTTTCTGTCCTGCTGCTGGCAGCCACCCTTTCATCGATTGTGCACACCAGCATGGTGGTGAAGTGGTGAACTCTGCGCTCTCACTCCCCTGGCTACACACTCGGTCTCCTCACTCATCGTGTGGCTTCACCCAACGCACGGAGCCTCCTGCAGGCTCCTCACCCTGTGTGTGTAAAAGTGCGAAGGAGACAGACTTCCTCGGAGCTGTGCTTTAGAGAGAATCCTCCTCACATACTCAGCACCGCCTTGAATAGGGCAGCACTGCATACATGACATCTACTTGATGATTGTTGATGGTGTGGTGGTGTGTTTGTACGGATAAAAAAAGAGCCCTGAATGGTTATGTAACAAGTAAGGGAATAAATAGATCTTCCTTCATCCACCTTCATCTTTCATTGTTCTATCACTCCCTGATTGCAATATTAGAGGCTAAAATGGGCAGAATTCCCACCTCTGAACAAAGTTTGTGCACATGGGTGTGCATGCTTGTGTGTCCATGTGAGTGTGCCTGTACAATGTGTGTGCACGTGTGTGTGCACATGTGCACTGGAGCCTGGCAGCAGCAGGGGAGGCGCCTGTCTCTGTTCAGCAGTATCTGACAGCTGCTGCAGGTGTAATGAGAAGTGATCGGTGATCTGTTCAGGGAGCTCCTGGGGTGGACTCAGGGAAGGAGCAGCAAAGAAGACATACTCATCTCCCCCATATGTAGATGAGGTGATGGAGGTGGGCGGTAGAGGAGCAGCTCCTTAGTAATGAGATCACAGGGGAAAGGCCTTGGATGAGGTGCCAGACATCCCTGCTTTCCCAGAGAGGGTGGGGACTGGGAACGAGGCTGCATCCTGCCTAATCAGTTACAGTTGCTCTGTCGCTCTGGGGAGGGAGGCAGATGAGGCAGGGAGCTTCCGGAATCTCTCATCTCCAGTCCTTCTAGGTGGATGTGGGAGCGTGTGAGGACGGCCACACTGGAGGGTCAGGGTTGATCGCCTTGCAGTGTGGAGCCCGGCCTGGACCTGCGTTGTGCAGGGTGACCAAGGAGCTCTGAGGGCAGGGTTCTGGGTGGGGGCTTTGTCTACTAAGACCCACAGCCGCGCCCTGTGTCGCAATGTTGGCATGCAATGTGCAAAGACTTGAGACAATGTGAAATGGACCATCCACTTCACTTGGAAAGACAGGAGGGCTGAAAATCAGATTGGGAGATCTGATCTCGTTTGCTGCACAGTTGTGAGAGGAGATATTCCTGGCTTCTCTCATGTTGGGAACCGGGCATAATCAGCCTGACAAAACCAAGGCCATATTGCCTGCCCAGCAGGGCTAAAGCCACGTCACCTCAACCTTATCTTACCCTGACACACACCAGATGGCCCACCCTTGTCTGCTCCAGCACCGGACATTCCAACTGCAGACTTGCGGCCGCCTGCCCTGTGTGCTCTACACCCCCGCCCTTCCTTTTTTTTATCTCCCCTTTGAACTCCCTTGTTTGCCTCACCCTTTATAGAGAGGCTTGTGTAGCAATAAACTCAGACCTTGACAAGAATCTGCTTGGTCTCGCTCCTCTCTCTCGCCCGTTTCTCTTTCAGGCTGGGTCCTCCTTGGAACCCCTCGAATAACTGAGTCCCGCGGGTTGGGGCACTCTCACACATGAAACTATATTCCTCCTCAGGCATCAAGGAGGTGATACGAATGCTTTGATAGCCTAGTATCTGTCAGCTGGGAGGCACAACATAGTGAGAGCCCTTATTAATCACTTGGAGATTAGCTGAGGGGTGGGAGAAGCCAGGCATGAGGCTTTCCAGGGCTGCTCAGCCTGCACAGGAGTCCTTTCCTGGGTTGGACAGAGGTGCTGCCATCTGAAAGCTCAGATAGAGCAGTTGGAAAATTAACTGACCTGGTACAAGATCTATTTACATATATCAAAAGATCCTGGGTAATAACATCTCATGTTTGTGCAGCATGCCACATTTGTCAAAGGGCTTTCTCATTTACTGTCTTACTTGGTCCTCAAACTAAGAGGCCTTTGGGCAGCTATTGCTGTTTAATTTTGGGCGTGGTAACAGCTTTGGGTATAGTACTGGGCTTGGAATCAGGCTGTGCAACCCACAGCAGGTCACTTAGCTGCTCTGGATTGGCTTTCTTCCTCTACGAAGGTCAGCGCTTGGACTAGACCATTTTCCCAGTGGCAGCTCTGCTGACATTTTGGCCAACATCGTTCTTGTGGGGCTGTGTTGTTCCCTGCACCAGGATGCTAAGCGAGCATCCCTGGTCTCAGCCCACTAGATGGCAGTGGGACTCCCTTCTTCAGAATGTCTCCAGGCATGGCCAAATGTCCCCAGCAGAGCATGCTGCTGGGCTGGCGCACGGCAGGATGATGCACTCAATGAGTTGGATTTTAAGTTTTCAGGTACTTTACATGTCTGCACAGGGAGACTACATCAACAATTACCCAGCAGTCAATGGATCATCACTGACCCTCTCTATAATTCCAACTGAGATCATGAAGCACCGACTGAGTTTCTGAGCTTAGCACCCTGCATGGCACAAGTTGTTTAGCACTCAGCTACAAACTAAAAGGTTGGCAGTTCCAACCTATCCAGAGGCCTCTTAAACAAAATCCTGGTGGTCTGCTTCAGAAGAGTTGGAGCCATGAGCACCCCATGGAGTGAAGAGATATAAACATGAATGTGGATGGGACTCTAGGTATAGCTACAACCGGGAACCATGGAATCAACTACATCATGGAATCAACTTCAACTCCTGGCCTCCTTGTGTGTCCAAGAAGAACTGTGCTCCCCAGGGTCTGGAAAGGCTGCTTGGTCTGAAGTAGATTTGCAGGCCCTTCTTTCTAGGTGCCGCTGGGTGGCCTCAACCTTCCAAGCATGCTATTAAAAGCCAATCCGTCACCTGTGTGCATCACTGAAGACACACAGACACAGGGAGCAATGCCCTGGCTGGGGCACTGGAACAGCGCTGGCATGCAGTGAGTGCTGCCCAGTTAGCGAACAGGTCTTCCCTTGGTACTTTCTCAGGTCTGTGTGAAGCTTTCTAAGCATCCAGAGTTCTCGGCCTGATTCTGCTGCCAACTTGCAGTGTGGCTTCGAGCTAGTCTCTTGCCCTCTCTGGGCTTGATAACAAAAGCAGGGCAGGCCAGCCACAAATATCGTGTGGCTAGCAGGGGAAAGCAGTTGAGGACACAATTGCAGATGGAGTTCATCCTTTGGACTCATCGCCCCTCCTCCCTAACACCCCCCCCCCCCCCCCACTCCACACACACACCTTTTCAACTGCACCAGATGGGTTTTAACTTTCCGGCACCAGAAAAGCAGACCTTGAGTTTTTTCCTTTATGGAATGTAGGCCATCCCTGCTTATGTGTCACATTCAGTCCTCGTTCTTCTCCCTACTCTTGTCCCTCCTCCAGTCATCAACAAGTGACTGCAGGGCGGTTTCCCAGCAGGGCTGTGCTCAAAGATTCATAATGCTGGGTTTTCCTTTAGTTCTCCACAGTCTTGGGCTTGGAACAATCCAGGCATTACCTTATCAAATGCTCATTTTAGGGGGGAAGACGGGGGCACTGGAAACACCACATGGGGCTCAATCCTTTTCTGCACGTGTCTGAGGGGTTTCCAGGAGTTCGAATTTCAACTTAAGTGATTTATTTTTTGTTGTTTAATCGCGTGCCTGTCATCTGCTGGACATTTCTTCTACAGTGTTTTGTTGTTGTTAACCCCATTTCTAAGATCAGAGATAGAAGGGTCAGGCACAATAGGCAGTTAAATTGACTCAATCTGGGGTGTGAACCTGCTTCTGTCTGGTTCCTCATAGCCCTCAGTCATTTTAATGCAGGTGTTGTGAAGGGTGTGGGTTCAGCAGCCACACACTGCCTCATCTCGCCTCCTCGTTGATAGGCTGTGTACCCTTATGTGAGTTGTTTAATCTCCTACCAAGCTTGTGAGAGCACTACTTTTATTAGCTTCATTTTACCGAGACTGTGAGAGGTCAGGGGAGCGAAGGCTTACATATTGCCAGGCATATAATATGCTAATGATAGTCAAGATATATAACTAAGCATTTCTCTGTTCTTGGTTCTGTCAGTACCTGGTGTGGCCACAAAGGAGAAACCTGGTTTCCTGCTATTTTGAGCATCTAGTGTGAATGGCAGGAGATAAGTCACAAGCTAATGAACCCTTGTGGTGTAGTGGTTAAGCACCCTGGGCCCGGCTATCAAAAGATATAGTGTCCAGGGTCTTAAAGACTGGAAGATAAACAAGGGGCCATCTAGCTAAGAAACAACAAAGCCCACATGGAAGAAGCCACCAGCCTATCTCGACATGATCGCTGAAGACAAAGCGGGTGCATAAGCAAATGCGGGCATGTTTTCCTGATGTGCACTCACCCTTTACATAAAACTCTCTCTTATACATACGCGTTTCTGTGGATTTGTTTCGCTAAGGCACCCAGACTAACATAAGCAGCATGGAACGCATTTAAGAAGCCTAGACAAGGGCAGGGCAGGATATTTGGAGGGACTGGATCCAGAATTAGAGAGGAAGGGGTCCTGGAGGTGAAACGGGCTGCTAGCTCCCTGTCCCAAGGGGGACAATGAGACTGCTGGCTCCCATGAAGATTTACAGTCTTGAAAACTCCATATAGGGTCACTGTGGTTGGAATCCACTGGACGGCAGTGGCCTTTTGGGATTGAAGGTGGAAGCCACCAAAGAGCCTGCGGGGAGTGTGTGAACTTCTGGAATACAGCGAACAACCTCTGCACATCTGCTTTTCGTGCTGCCCAAGTCATGCATTGACATTTGTCCAAAAGTGAACCATCACAGCTGCTCTCTCAGGAAGCTGGGGGCTGAGCCCGCTGGTTCCACTCTGTCAGCATTTCTGGTCCGGGTACCTGCCCTCTGCCCCGGCACAGGCAATGGGCTTTTGGAAGCAGTGCTCCCTGGGTAGTGGGTGTGATTTGGCTCCTCTGGCCTAACATGATGAATGCTGAGAGGGGGTGGATACTAGGGGGTAAAGCTCCCTGACCTTTCCCTAGCCCAGGGGAAAACTTACTATTTAAAGTAAGTTTTAGACAGAATCTTTAGAAAGATAAATTGTTTACTTAATGTACACAATTACTCCCCAACACATCTGTTTTGTGTCTGCTCAACTCAACCTCATAGGCTATGGATGACCTTGAGCAAGTTTTTAAAGTCACAATGGGTTTCTACCAGGATTGAGAGTTCAGCTCTCTCAACTCTCCAACTGGTTATTAGCACCATAGTCTCATTTCTATTTATGGATTTACTTTGTTTGAGGGAAAAAAGACTCCCAATTCAACTTTATTTTATTAGGAACTCCTTTGCTATGTTTTACACAAGAAAAAGACACAAACCGCTGTTCTGGATGAAGGAGAGCATCCGCATGAGGCCACAATGGTGTCGGAAGGACCCACAGCCACAGTTACTTAAATAAAATGACACTCATTCTGTCCTGCTGACTCTGACTCATAGTGACTCTGTGTAGGGATCCTGAAGTTGCTACCTTTACAGGAAGCAATAACCTCATCTTTCTCCTGTGGAATGACTAGTGGCTTCGAACCAGCGATCTTGCTGTTAATAGTCCAACACTATCCAGCATCACCACCTGAGCTCCTGAAAGCTTAAATGAGACATGGAAAACAAACACCTTTGTCACAAAACTGTCCCTGAAGACGGATCAATTCATGGAGTTGCGGGAGGGCCTGTGAGAGCATGAGCGGGACCTTCATTGGGATGTGCACACGACCGTATATCGCTGAGTCTGGCCCGGGGAGTGGACGCAAGCTTTCCACTGCCGGTCAGCAGTAGGAAAGAACTCAATGGTGGCTGAATGTGTGGCCCCTCAAAATGGATTTAGGGTCTCCACATAGACTCTCACTGTGAGCCACAGCCTATTGCTCAAAATTTAAGCTTAAATATGACTTAAATGCCTAACATTCTGTTTCCTTAAACTAGAGTACTGCCAGGATCAACTAGAGGCCTGGATGACCTATCAGGTCTGAACAACGATCTCAAATCACTTCACATGATCCATTCCACCAGTCATGTCACCAGTCACACCTCCTCACTTACCCATTCCAGAGACTGTGCCTGTATAACCTATCGACTAACACATTCCCACATGTTGTGATTATGAAACCAACCATCATGCTGGAATAAGGACCAATCACGATGTAAGGGGCAGGGTCAATGGGAAAGCAAGATAGGGGCTGAGGGGAGCCAAGAGGGTCCCGTCACTCAATCCCTAAACCTGATCTAATGTCACTAGACTGGGGTCTTCCTCACATCTCAAGGGCACCCGATTCATGATTGAAGTGAATTGTGCTTATTCAATCTTTGTTCTGCTTACCGTCCTGCTATTGCTGCCTCCTCTTCTTGCTTTATGTGTGTGGCTCCCTCTGTTGTGGTGACAAATGGCTTGAGAGGGATTTGACATAGGGAGAAAGCCCACCCACATCAACTGTCACCAGAAGCAGACACTAAGTTCATTTCTCTCACCTCACAGAACTATGCACATCAGACACTGGTAGAGCTGCCCGGAAGGGGAACCCTTAGTGCAGTGGTTCTCACCCTGTGGGTTGCGACCCCTTTGGGAGTCATATGACCCTTTCACAGGGCTCGTCCAATTCATAACTGTAGCAAAATTACAGTGATGAAGTAGCAAGAAAATCATTTAATGGTCGGGGGGGGGGGGGTCACCACAACAAAAGGACCTGTATTAGGAAGCTTGAGAACCACTGCCTGAGTGTGCTTAGGACTTTGCTGCCCTCAGGGTCACCAGACATTCCTGAAGGCAGAGTCACTGCAGGAAGCCCTTCTGGGAAATGCCCTGAAGCCAGGTCTCAACCAACTCCATCCACCCTCACCCTCCTAGATCCTAATCATAGGCTGCATGGAAATGCTCCCTGCCACTTCAAAGACTGTAAGTCCATCGGAGCAGAAAGCCTTCTCTTTCTCCCTTGGAGTGGTGGCTGGTGAGTTCAAACTGCTCACCTTCTGGGTAACATAACCCACAGACCAGCTCCCCCTGAGCTCAGTTAGGTTTGCCACACAGCACACATTGTTGGGAACCTTCTGAAGTAGCTGTGCCATGTGCAGGTTGGGGGATTTCGCACAAGATGCAGAATTCCACCCTCTCTTGGAAAAAATAATTTTTGCAATAGCCTTGTATTCTCTTCTGGATCTGAGTAGCAGCTACTCTCATGCAGTCCTAGCACATACATGCTAGGTCTTACGCCGAGTCTGCTCCATGCTTTCCTGTGTCCTATGTGGCGCTGTAGGCACCCAAGGCATGGACTCTGCAGCCTGGGTTCAAATCTCTCCTTTCCACTTCCTCACTGTGTGGTCATAGGCTCATGGCTTTATCATCCTGTGCCACTGATTTTTCATCTGTAAAATGAGGCAAGAATAGAGTCCACACATAGGCTTCTTAAGTGATATAATTGAATTATTATATACAAAAAGCTTAGAACATTGCTCGGCATCTTGCAAATACTGTTAGGTAGCTTAGCATAGGGAGTGGGTCATCCATTACATATGCTCAGGTTCAAACTTCCGGCCAGGAAGGGGTGGTACACCTAGGTGGGTGTTACACCTGGATTGGCCCATCTGAGCCAGGTGAATTCAATCCAGCCAATGGGGTTGACCAGGACCATCAACCATGCCTCCCTGTGGAGGAATTGAAAAGGCAGGATCTTGACCTCTCCGATGTCTCCCTTCACCCACTTTTCTGTTGTCCGTCCCCCAGGGAGGAGGTCACATGTAGATACTTGTAATCGGTTTCCTCTTTCCAATCCACCCTCCCTCTACCCTCCCAATATCACCACTCACAAATTATCAAGGTTTCTTGAGGGATGGGGGAGGAAGGGGTAAAAATGAGGACTTGATTGATGCCAGGGGCTTAAGTGGAGGCAAATGTTTTGAGAATAATGAGGGCAGTGAGTGTACAATGTGCTTTACACAATTGATGTATGTATGGATTGTGATAAGAATTGTATGAGCCCCTAATAAAACGATTTAAGAAAAGAAAGAAAAGGCAGGATCCTGGAGCCCACGTAGTGACTTTCTCTCCAGCAGCTTCTAGGCAAGCTGTGCAGGGGTGAGGGGCCCTGAGGTGCCTGTGTAAACCTGAAACTTCTTCTCTCAAAAAACTCACTTGGATCACAATCCAGGCTGCGGAGTGAATTCTTTCTCACGCGAAGCCAAGGACTGAGGTATATTTCTCCCACGAGAGATCTAACAATAGTATCTCTTATTATATCATTAGGAGCCCTGGTGGTGTAGTGGACTATGCATTAACCTGCTAATCGCAAGGTCAGGGGTTTGAACTGACTAGCCCCTCCGTGGGAGAAATATGAGGTTGTCTATTTCTGTAAGGCAATGGTTCTCAACCTTCTGAATGCCGCCACCCTTTAATACAGTTCATGTTGTGGTCACCTGCAACCATAAAATTATTTTCATTGCTACTTTATAACTGTAATTTTGCTATCGTTATGAATTGGATGACCCCTGTTAAAGGGTTATTTGATCCCCAAAGGGGTCGCGACCCACAGGTTGCGACCCCTGCTGTAAGGATTTAAAGTCTCAAAACCCCAAAGGGGCAGATCTTTGTCCTATTGGGAGTCAATAAAATGGTAGTTAGGTTTTTTTCTGCATCAGTATCAGATTCTGGTGGCAATCTCAGTCATCCTGCATTGTGGTCTGGTTTGAACTCCGGAAATGACTGCCCTGGTTTGAGGTGAGGGCCACGGTGCTTCAGTGGTAGACCTCTCATCGTCTTTCACCGGGAAGACCCGGGTTTGATTTGCAGCCAATGTGCCCCAGACTGTCAGTGAAGGTTTGTGTGTTGCTACGACACTGAGGCTTCAGTGGTGTTTCCAGACTGAAACAGAATAATGAAGAAAGACCTGATCATCCCCATCCACACATTGACCTATGGCCCACCACTGTTGGCTTCCTCTCCCAGTCCTGGTGGTAGCACAGATTGGCACAGTTTGCTCCACTGCCCATGAGGTGCCCATGAGAGGCTGAGTCGACAACCACAGTCAAGATCAACAGCTTAAACTCCATTCTGGGTCTATGGAAACAAGAACAACCTTCTGAAATGAGGTCACATTGCTATTTAGGACTGGGAGGATGCCTTTGTGATATGGATTGCACTCTGGATCCCGAGGGGGACTTTTAAACACAGCCACATAGCAGCTCCGGAAATTGTCATAGTGAGAAGGCAGGTTAAAAAAAAAAAAAAAAAAAAAAGCTTTTACTGGCTTGCTCAAAGGAGGCTGCGGGTAGATTGTGGGGTGGAAAACTCCTCTGGAAATGAAAAGTTTTTTTCCTTACATATGCATCATTTCTTCTGGTCCTGAAAGAAAACACAAAGCAGACGAGAGAAGGAAATGGAGACTAGCAGTCATCTTGTTGGTATTCCCACAGCACCCCCTCCTTAAGCACTTGCTGCCATCTCATCCAACTCCACTCAGTGTATTTCCACCCGGCAATGATGCAGAAATGTCTGCGTACTCCAGTTTGATTGTAGTCGGGCAACGTTTATGGCTTTGACATTCAACTGAGCATGGCAGGACGTCTAGAAACAATTATAACCAGCACCTGCTCTGTCTGTGCTGTGGGCAGGCAGTGACGGATTCCCAGCCTCTGGAACACTAGTGTTCCCTCCCAGCTCAGGATAATGACGGTGACACTCGGCCCCCTTGTTGTCTGGGGAGCTCAAGGAGCTCTCCTCTGAAACCTCAACTTATGGGCATTTCTTTAAGTGAAGACATCAAATTAGTGACTGGAAAGGAAGGCGTAGGAGATGATTATTGGCCACAAGACAAGCCTCAACCGCCTCCAGAGAGCATGTCTCCTAAGTACCAAGTCGGCGGTGACAGCTAGGGGGCCCTGGGTCACCGGGTGGTGTTGAGAGGGGACTCTGGGGCCCCAGCGTTGGACGCTGGCGGGTGCAAGTTCAAGAGGGTCAGGGGCTGATGCCTCCCCATGCCCCTGCCCTCCCCCAGCAAGGGCGCTCTGGGGTGCTGGGTCCTTGAGGCCCCGGCAGGCGGGGCCGCCCACGGTCAAGGCTTCGGGCACAAGCGCGGGTGCGCTGAGGCCTGTGCCGTGCGGGGGTCTGGGCTCAAGCAGGTGGTCGCGGCGTCTCCGCGGGCGGGCGGGCGCCCAGCAGGACGACCGACGACCCCCAGCGCGTCGCCGGCACCCAGCGCCCGGGCGTAGAGGCGGGCGGGGGGCCTGCGCTCCGCTGCCGCCAGGGCCCCCTCCTTCCGCGCCCCCCCACCCCCCGCGCCAGGTGAGCCCGGCCTGGGCCTCGGCGGGCGGTGGGGCTGCCCTCTCGCCGCCCTCCAGCGCCCCTCTCGCCGCCCTCAAGGGGCCGGGCCGCGCTGAGCAGGGCGGCCGCCGGCCGGGGCTGGGGGTTGGGAGGGGCGGGGGTCACGAGCAGGTCGCTCGTTCAGCCGCAGGCGGGGGGCGTGGCCGGGCGGCCGAGCGCTAGGCCGGGCCAGCGGCCGCCACGCCCTCGGGCTCAGACTCCGACTCCGGCTCGGCTCGCCCTGGCGGCGGTGGCGCCGTGAGGAGGAGTCCGCGCTCCTCTGTGGCGGCGGCGGCGGCCGGCTCCAGGCCGGGTTTTGGCGCCGCCCGCCTGCTGCCTCCTGGCGGCTCCTGAACTCCAGCCCCCTCTCTATCAGCCTCTCACTTCGTCTCAATACGTCTCAAGATGACGGCCAATGTGGGATCTATGTTTCAATATTGGAAGCGCTTTGATTTACAGCAGCTGCAGGTCAGGCTTCTCTCTCGGCCTCTCGCTCGCGGGTGGGGGCTGCGGGCGGTCGCGGCCTCCCCGGGGGCGCGCCGGACTGCCTTGCCGCCGGGGAGCCGCGGCGGAGGGGAGGAGGGGGGTGCCGGGGAAAGCGGGGCCGACTCAGGGACAAGTCCCTCTCACTCCCCGGCCCCCATTGATAACTCGCTTGATCGGAAATTGATCCTCTTTGTTCAATTCATCGATCAGCCCAAGATGGCGCCGGGAGCCGCCGCCGCCACCGCTGCCCCTGGTGTCTGCCTCCTCCCCTGGCGCCCCCCCCCCCCCGGCCCCGAGCCGCCGCCGCCGCCGCGGGACCAGGGAGGGGGCGGCACCGGGCGCCTGCGGGGTGCGCAAAAAAAACAAAAAAAAAAAAAGAACTTGAGGAAAGTTGTGTTTTTCTTTGCTGTCTCATACCCTGTATTCTTTTATCTCCTCTCTGAGATCCTTCTGTAAGGGGATGTCCAGTGCACTGCAAATAGGTTTTGGGTCTATACCCGGCCGTCCCCTCTCATTCTCCATGATAAGATTTTTTTGTTCTCATGATGCCTGTTGCCTTATCCCTTTGAAACTTTGTGATCACACAGGCTGGTATGCTTCCTCCATGTGGGCTCTGTTGCTTCTGAGCTAGATGGTTGCTTCTTTACCTTCAAGCCTTTAAGACCCCACACGCTATATCTTTTGGTAGCTGGACACCATCGGCTTTCTTCATCACATTTGCTTATGCAGCCGCTTTGTGGTCAGTGATGGTGTAGGGAAGGTGAGCATCGTTTAATGCCAATTTAATAGAACAATGTTCTTGCAATGAACGAGTCCTTGAGCGGAGACCCTATGTCCATCTGCTACCTTAATACTAAATCTATAAACACATGGACATAGATCTATTTCCCCATGCCCCTTTGTAAATATATGTACATCCTTTATTTAGACATCTATATGGCCCTTGCTTCCCAGCTCACTCTTCTATACCCTTTGATTTTCCTCTTGTGCCCACTGTCATGCTCAGTCTTCCTTTGGGTTTCAGTAATTCCTCTTGGTTACATTACCCTTGATCACGCCCTACCAGGCCTCCTGCATCCCCCTCACCACTGATTTCCATCACTTTTTGTTCCCTTGTCTCTGGAATTCTTAACACCACTACCTTTCTTCCCACCTCCCTCTCTCGCATGTCCTCCAGGATGTGCTAGTTCCGTTTTTTTTTTCTCCTCCAGATTGTTCGTTCAGCCTATCTTATTTAGACAGACCTGTAGAGGCAATAACATGCACAAAAACAAGAAAGAACAAAACCAAGCAGCAAAATAAACAAAACAACAAAAATCCAATTACAATAAAAGAAAACAAAGGTCAACAAGATAGAAAAGCTCATAGATAGTTTAAGGACTATGTGTTGGCCTTTAGAAGTGTTTTCTAGTCCAGTCTTTTGGGGCACCAAACCCTGACCCTAAAGTCCACCTTTAGCATTTCCTTGGGATCTTGCTGCTCCTTTTACTTGCTCTTCTGCTGTACCCCCTTAGTGTTATGCCTCGGTGTAGCGAGATCAGTTTGGGGGTAATTCCCACACTGTGTCTCCAGTGTTGTCCCCTCTAGGGCTATGGGTCTTTGAGGGACGTTGTGTCTCGTCGTGGGGCTGGCCATGTGGTCTTCTATGTGAACTGACTTCTCTGAGTGGGAACATCATCCTCAAGGTCTGGTGGGACAGGATGTGCTCCACTCTCCCCTTCTCCCCTTCATCTCTGTGTGCTCTGATCAGATAATGTCTCTGTCCAGGAGATGCAAATTCAATGCTATCCTCTGAAATAAAATCTTTGGGAGGGGTTGTGGGGAATATCTGCTCAGATCTTTGGTGTGTCCAGGAGAGAGGGACTGCTCGGCTGGGCACAGCCACGAGGGGCTCAGAACTCTGGCTCCAGAAAATGGTTGTAAGTTTGGCTTTGTTTTTAACCAGTTGTGTGCCTCTGGGTCAACACCTGTGTTTTTTTGAGTTAGTTTTCTGATCCGAAAAGTAAAGGTACTCCATTGTCCAGACTCCCATGTCACCAAGTGATCGATAGGGGCTAACCAGAGCCTGATTCAAATAGTGTGGATCTGTTAGGTGCCTTCTAGACCTGGGGTGGCGATTCGGAGCCCAGGACAACAATAATGTCCGAGAGGTGATATAGGTGGCTCCAAATTGAAACAGGAAGACCACTGTGGAGATTTTGTCCTTCCACTGATGGCCACAGGCCACCGCCTCACGTCCTGCAAAAACAGTTTCCATGGCTCAACAGCCAAGCCAGGGGCCAGTGCCATAAAAATCATATGGCTAACTGGGACAAAGGGCAGACAGATATTTTTTATCATGATGTCTTGAGAAACCCACCTAACCTCCATGCAAATCTTCTGGTGTGAGTTATTTTTGGAAGCAATCATATGCTGACAGTAATTCAAATCTTTCCTTTTGACAATTTGCCTGTACTCTTTTCTGAACCTGAGAAGGTAATCCCTGTGTCCACTAAGAAATTGACTGGCTGGCCTCCTACTTGGACAGTTAGCCTGGGATCCTGGGGACCAAGTGAAACAGAGCACTGACACCTTCATTCAGCTTCTTCAAGCATTATTGTCTCTTGCTTGGGATTTTCTAGGTGTGGATGAGGCCCGTCCTCTCTATTGGAGGGTTGTCTGCTTCTCCTGGGGTATTCAAGGCACTGATTTTTCCAATGTCCTTCTTTCCTGCAGTAGGCACATTGATCCTGCCCCATGGCTTGGCGGTGCCCACAGGTCAGTCTCTCCGTAAGTGGGCCATGCTCTCCTTTTCCTGAGTCTCTGGGGTCTCTCATGGCAATTACTAGTATTTTAACTAGTTTCTTTGTCTCTGTCGTGGTAGGATCATCTCTGTTGTTACACACCCGCTGAGCCACTTGTACCAAATCACTAAGATTTTTCCCGTCAAACCCTTCCCACTTCTTTTTCATGTCTGAGGCAGACTGAGTAATAAAGGCAATACTTATTGCCCTCCTGTTCTCGGGGCCTCCAGGCCGTTAGGGATATAAAGCCCGTAGGCTTCCATCAGTCACTCTAAAAAGGCACGCAGACATTCTCTTGTAAGAGCCTGAAAATTCTCACTGACCTTAGATAAATTCATAGGTTTTCTAGCTGTTCCACTGAGGGCCTGCAAGAGAAACTGGTGATACCTGGTTAGGCCTTCTGTGCCTTGCAAGGAGTTTGGATCTCACATTTTTCGTGCAGTGGCAAAAAGAGTTTCCCTCACATGGGGAGTGCCTGCTGTCTGACCATCATGTCCATTGACTGCTTACTGGGCCTCTCTCTGGCAGGGCTATTGTACCTGTGTTGTGAACAGCACCTGGAGAAGTTGCTGGCAATTTCTGGAGGTGGGCTAATGCATATGGAAAACCGTTTCTATCAAGGAATCAGACCTGCTTTGTCAGAAAAAGGGATTTTGTTGATTCCAATTATACAAATCACTGGAATACAAGGGGATATATACCCAAAAAGGGACTCAGGGGTCTTCCCCAGGTGTTGGGGCTGCTTGCCTTGAGTGTAGAATGGCTGCTGCCAAATCATCCTTCTTGGGGGGTGGGGCGGTCGAGATCCCATACCAGCCCTAGTGTATGTTGGGGTGTGGACTCAGAAAGGAGTTATGAGTATTTCTCTCTCTCCAGCCCCATGCACCTGACAGGGTGGCAGTGATAATGAAGGGTCGTAAGCTAGTTCTCCCACTCCCAGAGTCCTCCTGCAAAAAGGAATAAAGCCGAGACAGAGGGGTATGGGGAGGGGTTGGGGAAGGGCAGCCTCCACCTTAGTGGTTTTAGGACCTTGGGTCTATTTTTTTTCTGGTCCTGCCATGTTTCCTGAAATCTTGAAACAAGAACCCTTTCTGTTGCAGGAGGAAGTAAGTCTTTTGTTTATGCTGGCTTATTAGTGGCAATGTCATTCCACGCATCAATTTTAGGGATCAGATAGGGATGTCCTGGTTCCCCATAAACATAACTATGAACTCTGAGAAATAGGGGAAGGGAAAACGAGTCTTGCATGGGCAAATCAGGAACTCCTTCTGTCCAATCACCTTTAAACAAATTGCGGAGTCTCCAGGCTTTAGGGCTGAAACTACATTCTCTTTGTGAGCGCCTAGAGCAGGGGTCCTCAAACAATAGCCTGTGAGCCACATGCGGATAGCCGAGGACCTTGATCCTGTCCGCCGAGTGTTTGTGCCCCGTTTGTTTGTGTGTTTTTTTTAAACTTCAAAATAAGGTATGTGCAGGAAGCATAGGAATTTGTTCATAGTTTTATTGAAACAATAGTTCGGCCCTCCAACTGATCAGAGGGACAGTGAACTGGTCCCTGTTTAAAGAGTTTAAGGACCCCTGGCCTAGAGAAATCAGAAATCCGTAGTTCTGGGGAGAGCACTCCTGTTAAGGAGGTTTCCTTTCTAAGCAAGCCCAGACAGTGGCAATTGGATCTCGGTGCACCTCGAAATGTTGTAGCCACTCTCCATTCCCAGAAAGAAAACTACTCCGACCGCTGGCAAGTTCAACAGAAAAAGTTTTTTTTTCCTGAGCAGCCCCAGTCTAATTGTCCAAAGGTTTTTATACTTTTGCAATGTGCAGGTGTGCAAGCAGGCAGAGTAGAGAAGCAGGGTGTTGCAGTTAGTCATTCTTAGTTGAACAAAGACTGCTCTGGTCGCTCTCGCGAATCTTCTGAGCATCCATATCCTTTGGGACATTCCCTTGGGCACATCTGCACAGCCTACCTCCCCTATATCAGCTAGTTCATTTACAGTTCATAGCTACTTTATTTACTTTACATGGTGCCTTCTGTCAGCTCATAATGGCTTCACTCTTGTCAAGGCTGTTTAAGCTTTTCCCAGAGATCCTATATAGCCGCCATTGTGGCCATGGGGAAACGGGGCCTGTGACCCTGGCCAAGATGGTGCCCACCAGCCCAAACATGTGGAAGGGCACTGCCTAGGGAGCTGGTTGAATAGACCTGGGAGTTAGCCCTGCCTTGTCCTGGGAGCCAAATATTTCCCTTTTCCCCTCCATTCCCTTTCTCCTGGCTTTTCAAACAAGCTGCTTTAGCCCTATAATGCCCAGCACAACATTTTTATAACATTTAATTGAAACTTATCTAGTACCAAACTTATAAATTATCAATGTGACAATTTGGTTACATTTCAAAAACATTGCACGTTTTATATATTTGAATGCCATATATACATATTGATAACTATGAAAGTAAAGAATAAAAATGTTTAAAATTATTTCCTGAATTTAAAACTTGAGGCGTTATAGTGTTAGTGTTCTACCAGTGTAGGTTTGTTCCTTGTTACAGGCTGGTTTTCCGTGGCCCAGGCTTAGGCCAATGGCATATGGAACCCTTCCTGTGTAACTGTTACCTTTAGGCTTTCAGTGTTGCTGCTTAAGGCACTTTTGGGGAAAGCTCTTACTACACAGTTCCACTGCCACGATGTTCCAGACAGAAATTCCAATTCCCTTAAGGTTCCCTGAGCTTCCAGATGCCCCTTCCCTTCAGAGATTTGAGAGTCTGCTCCCGCCAGCAGGCATCTTGGAGGGCCGTGGGGCCATTCCAAGCAGTGGTTCTCCTAGCTTGTCTAGAATAATGGTTGGACTTAAAGTCGACCTCAGTGAGTTGTCTTTGATCCCTTACTTCTTGCTGGGGCATCTTCCTGAGGCAACAGATTCAGGGCAATAAAGGGCTCGCTCTCAAGTGGGGTTTATTGACCTTGAGGCAGCAAGCTCTACATAGCCTTCTTTTGTGCTTTCTAGATGGGACTTAGCAGCTTCATACTCAGGAATTGCCCCCTTGCATGAATCCTGTCCAATTGGGATAGAGTTGACACAGAGGCTAGACAAACAAAAGCTGATACACTATGCAACTTTATTTGAGAAAGGAGAATGGTGGCCAGAGAATGGTACACTTTCCCTTCTAACCCTGATTCACCTGGAACAGTTTTGTAAAGTGATTGGAAAGTGGGCCGAAATGCCAGAAGTTACAGCATTTCTCCTTTTGAGGAGCAGTAGAGACCTTCATCCCCAGTGCACCCAGGAACCCCCTAAGGCAGGCATCCTCAAACTGTGGCCCGTGGGGCACATGTGGCCTGACGACATTTATCCCACCCTCAGGGTGTTTTTGCTGCCTCTGCATGTCCTACTTAGTAGCCGATTCGTGCAATGTGCATAGGAATTTGTTCATAGTTTGGTTTTTTTAACTATAGTCTGGTGCTCCAACGGTCTGAGGGACAGTGAACTGGCCCCCTGTGTAAACAGTTTGAGGACCCCTGCCCTAAGGGATCCTGGACTTAGGGGTTACTAATCTCCCAGCCCTGAAACATCCCTGAACATTCTACCCGTTGTAGGAGGCACCATGGGAATTTGGTCTCTGGGTAATTTACAAGTCTTTTATTCAATTTGAAGCCAAGAAAATTAAAAATGACTCAGACACTTACTTTCTTTTGATCCCTGTTGACTCCCGCTGTAGTATTCCAATATTACAATTTAACGCTATAACGCATGACCTTTTCATTCCATTCAATTAAATGTGTGTGTATAGATAGATAGATAGATAACTATGAAAGTAATTAATGAAAACAAAATTTGTTTGACCAAAGTTAATAATTGAGGGATAATAGGATTAAATAGAAGCATGGTTCTTAGCAGAGGGTCCAAACATTAGGATCATAAATGAAACAGTGATCTCAGTGCACCCAGTAGTTCCCAAACCCTGTACCCTCATTGGGGAAATTGTGGATGCTTTTACTCCCGTGCCTATACTTAGAACGAACAAACACACATGCCTGATAATCCTAAGATTTTTTTTGTTTCCTGTGACACTCACCTAATTTCAAGGGCACTGCCACCTCACAAGCCTAGCCTTGTCTCAGTTAAACTGTTCACCCTCTTGTCCGTTTGTTTGTTTTTCCAGAAGTTCTCAAGTTACCAAGCCCTCTGAACCAAGTGTGCCACCTCTAGGACCACCATCTCCTGGACCACCTCAACCTTATCCATCCTAGACCTGAATGGACAACCCCTCCCAGCAGAGTAGAAAGGGTATGGACCCAAAGCCCCACTTCACCCTTTTGCCAGCAGGAAGGACCTAAAGATGTCGTCGCCTTGTACCCCAAAGATTTGGGTCCATATCTCTTCAGGGTGTAAATTTTAGGTAGCTAGCATAGGGACTAGGTTGTCCATGATACATGCTCAGAGGGCCAAGCTAGCCACCCAGGAAAGAGTGGCACACCGAGCGTGCTCAGAGGTCCAGGTTTCCAGTCAGGAAGGCCAGGTACACCTGGGTGGGTGCTGCACCCACATTGACCCACCTAGGCCAAGTAAATTCAATTCAGCCACTGGGGTCCACCAGGGTTGCCTACCATGCCTCCCTATCTCTCCTAAAACACAATTGGATCACAAACCTGGCTTTGGCGTGAATTCTTTCTCATGCAGAGCCAAGGACCAAGGTATATCTGTCCACAGAGAGAAAAACCTAGGAAAGCTCTTTGGAGGCAGCAGCACTGCACATGAGTGGCTATTGGATACTGTTTAGATGCATGGCTTTCTATTTGGAACTTTTTTTTGTCTCACCTGAATGGAAAGGAAGAGGTAATACTTCTGGATCACACAGTATCCATGTCCACAAATGAGCTGCTCATTCCACAGTCCTGGCAGTGCCTTTTGAAAACCCTCTGCTTTAGAATGTCACTCCTTGAAGATGGCAGTGGGAGTGGCTGGGGCCAAGTATGCTGCCTCTTACTCCCAGTTGCAGGTTTCTGGATGCTGATTGTATCTCTTACAGCATCAATTAGTGGGCTTGTTGTCTGCCTCAGGCTTTGTTCACAGAGATCCTCCAGCTAGGTGGTGGTGTGTGCGCATAAGCAGAGGCTTCCTGCCAATCCCCCATGAGTAGTAGAGCTCCCATGTGGTGGACTCCATGAAAGCCGTGCTCCAGCCAGCAGGATTACAAAGGAGGGTGGGCCCGGCAGGACAGGAGGGCCATTGCCCCTATGGAATGACCTCAGAACCCCGCCTCCCTCCCTGTCCAGCTCCTGGGACTATGGGCCCTAAGCTTCATGCCTGACTCAGGAATAGACACAGGGTGAGGCAACTCCAGGAGGTGATTTTGCTGATCTAATCCAGCCTGAGATCATCCTTGCATGTGCCCTCTGTCCAGACCTTTTTTTAAATTGTTCATGCAACACTAACCACAATGCATATATACATCGGTTGTGTAAAGCACATTTGTACATTCATTGCCCTCATTATTCTCAAAATATCCACTCTCCACCCCACCCAAGCCCCTGGCCTCAGCTCCTCATTTTTCCCCCTCCATTCGAGCTACCCTTGATAATTTACTAATTATTTTCTCATATCTTGCACTGTCTGATGTTCCTTCACCCACTTTTCTGTTGAGGTTAAATGTAGATCCCTGTATACGGTTTCCGTTTTCCAACCTACCCTCCCTCCACCCTTCCCGAGTCTGCACTCATAACACTGGTCCTCAAGGGCTCATCCACCCTGGATTCCCCATGTTTCCTGTTCCTATCTGTCCAAGTGTACATTCTCTAGTCTAGCCTGATTTGTAAATTAGAATTGGGATCATGATAGTGGGAGATAGGAAACATGTAGGAACTAGGGGAAAGCTGTGTTTCATCGTTATTATCTGGTACCTGTCTTGGTTTATCTCCTCCCTGACACCCTTCTGTTAGGGATGTCCAGAGGACTGTAAATGGGCTTTGTGTCTGTACCCAGCACTCCCCGCTCATTCGCAATGATAAGATTTTTTTTGTTCTGATGATGCCTGCTACCAAATCTTTTCAAAACCTCATGATCACACAAGCTGGTGTGCTTCTTCCATGTGGGCTTTGTTTCTTCTGAGCTAGATGGGCGCTTGTTTTCCTTAAAGCCTTTAAGACCTCACATGCTATATATTTGATAGCTGGGCACCATTAGCTTTCTTCACCACATTTGCTTATGTACCTGCTTTGTGTTCAGTGATCGTGTAGGGAAGGTGAGCATCATAGAATGCCAATTTAATAGAACAGTATTTTTGCAACGAGGGAGTCCTTGAGCAGTGGCCCAATGTCCATCTGCTACCTTAATACAAAACCTATAAATATAGGGACATAGATCTATTTCCCCATGCTCATATATTTAAATATGTACATGCCTTTTTTTAAACCTCTATAATTGACCCTTGCTTCCTAGCTTGCTTTTCTATTCCCTTTGATTTGCCTCTTGGGCCCACTGCCATGCTCACTTTTCATTTGTGTTTCAGTAATTCAGTAATTCCTCTTGGTTCCATTTCCCTTGATCACTCCCTACCAGGCCTCCTACATCCCCCTCACCACCGATTTGCATCACCTGTTCTTCCCTTTTCTCTGGGTTTCTTAACACCACTACCTTTCCCCACACCTCCCTCTCTCCCATGTCTCCCCAGAAGTGTTGGTCCTGTTTTCTCTCCTCCAGATTGTTCGTCCAGCCTATCTTATTTAGACAGACCTGTAGATGTAATAACATACACAAAACAAGACAGAGCAAAACCAAGCACTAAAAGCAACAAAACAACCAAAATCCAATGACAATGAATGAAAACAACTCAACAAGAAAGAAGTGGCTCATCGTTAGTTCAAGGTCGGTTTGTTGGCCTTTAAGAGTGTTTTCCAGTCCAGTCTGTTGGTGTACCAAGTACTGGCCTCAAAGTCATCCTTTGGCATTCCCTGGGGACCTTGATGCTTCGTTTTCTTGCTCTTCTGCTGTACCCCCTTAGTGTTATGCCTCGGTGTGGCAGGATTAGTTGGGGCGCATTTCCCACACTGTGTCTTCAGTGTTGTCCCCTCTAAGGCTATGGGTCTTTGAGGGGTGTCTTGTCTCATCGTGGGGCTGGCCATGTGGTCTTCTATGTGGACTGGATTCTCTGAGTGGAAACATCATCCTCAAGTCCTGGTGTGCCAGGATGTGCTCCACATTCCCCTCCTCCCCCTTCATCTGCTCCATGTGCTCCGATCAGATATGTCCCTCTCTCAGAGCTGCAGATTCACTGCCACCTTCTGAAATAAAATATTTGGCATGGGAAGGTGAGTTGGGTGGGAGGATCTGCTCAGATCATTTGATGGTTCAGGATAGATTGACTGTTCGGCTGGGGACAGGTATGTGGGGCTTAGGGCTCTGGCTCCCAACACTGGTTGTGAATATGTCTTTGTTGTTAACCAGTTGTGTGCCTGTGGGTCAACACCTGTGTCTTTTTGAGTGAGTTTTCTCATCTGCAGAGTAAAGGTAAAGGTAAAGGTAATCCATTATCCAGACTCCCATGTCACCACATTGGCCGCCATCTTGAGACGTATTGAGACGGAGTGAGAGGCTGATAGAGAGGGGGCTGGAGTTCAGGAGCCGCCAGGAGGCAGCAGGCGGGCGGCGCCAAAACCCGGCCTGGAGCCGGCCGCCGCCGCCGCCACAGAGGAGCGCGGACTCCTCCTCACGGCGCCACCGCCGCCAGGGCGAGCCGAGCCGGAGTCGGAGTCTGAGCCCGAGGGCGTGGCGGCCGCTGGCCCGGCCTAGCGCGCGACCGCCCGGCCACGCCCCCCGCCTGCGGCCGAACGAGCGACCCGCTCGTGACCCCCGCCCCTCCCAACCCCCAGCCCCGGCTGGCGGCCGCCCGGCTCGGCGCGGCCTGGCCCCTTGAGGGCGGCGAGAGGGGCGCTGGAGGGCGGCGAGAGGGGCGCTGGAGGGCGGCGAGAGGGGCGCTGGAGGGCGGCGAGAGGGGCGCTGGAGGGCGGCGAGAGGGCAGCCCCACCGCCCGCCGAGGCCCAGGCCGGGCTCACCTGGTGCGGGGGGGGGGGGGGGGCGCGCGGAAGGAGGGGGCCCTGGCGGCAGCGGAGCGCAGGCCCCCCGCCCGCCTCTACGCCTGGGCGCTGGGTGCCGGCGACGCGCCGGGGGTCGTCGGTCGTCCTGCTGGGCGCCCGCCCGCCCGCGGAGCCGCCGCGACCACCTGCTTGAGCCCAGACCCCCGCACGGCGCAGGCCTCAGCGCACCCGCGCTTGTGCCCGAAGCCTTGACCGTGGGCGGCCCCGCCAGCCGGGGCCTCAAGGACCCAGCACCCCAGAGCGCCCTTGCTGGGGGAGGGCAGGGGCATGGGGAGGCATCAGCCCCTGACCCTCTTGAACTTGCACCCGCCAGCGTCCAACGCTGGGGCCCCAGAGTCCCCTCTCAACACCACCCGGTGACCCAGGGCCCCCTAGCTGTCACCGCCGACTTGGTACTTAGGAGACATGCTCTCTGGAGGCGGTTGAGGCTTGTCTTGTGGCCAATAATCATCTCCTACGCCTTCCTTTCCAGTCACTAATTTGATGTCTTCACTTAAAGAAATGCCCATAAGTTGAGGTTTCAGAGGAGAGCTCCTTGAGCTCCCCAGACAACAAGGGGGCCGAGTGTCACCGTCATTATCCTGAGCTGGGAGGGAACACTAGTGTTCCAGAGGCTGGGAATCCGTCACTGCCTGCCCACAGCACAGACAGAGCAGGTGCTGGTTATAATTGTTTCTAGACGTCCTGCCATGCTCAGTTGAATGTCAAAGCCATAAACGTTGCCCGACTACAATCAAACTGGAGTACGCAGACATTTCTGCATCATTGCCGGGTGGAAATACACTGAGTGGAGTTGGATGAGATGGCAGCAAGTGCTTAAGGAGGGGGTGCTGTGGGAATACCAACAAGATGACTGCTAGTCTCCATTTCCTTCTCTCGTCTGCTTTGTGTTTTCTTTCAGGACCAGAAGAAATGATGCATATGTAAGGAAAAAAACTTTTCATTTCCAGAGGAGTTTTCCACCCCACAATCTACCCGCAGCCTCCTTTGAGCAAGCCAGTAAAAGCTTTTTTTTTTTTTTTTTTTTTTAACCTGCCTTCTCACTATGACAATTTCCGGAGCTGCTATGTGGCTGTGTTTAAAAGTCCCCCTCGGGATCCAGAGTGCAATCCATATCACAAAGGCATCCTCCCAGTCCTAAATAGCAATGTGACCTCATTTCAGAAGGTTGTTCTTGTTTCCATAGACCCAGAATGGAGTTTAAGCTGTTGATCTTGACTGTGGTTGTCGACTCAGCCTCTCATGGGCACCTCATGGGCAGTGGAGCAAACTGTGCCAATCTGTGCTACCACCAGGACTGGGAGAGGAAGCCAACAGTGGTGGGCCATAGGTCAATGTGTGGAAGGGGATGATCAGGTCTTTCTTCATTATTCTGTTTCAGTCTGGAAACACCACTGAAGCCTCAGTGTCGTAGCAACACACAAACCTTCACTGACAGTCTGGGGCACATTGGCTGCAAATCAAACCCGGGTCTTCCCGGTGAAAGACGATGAGAGGTCTACCACTGAAGCACCGTGGCCCTCACCTCAAACCAGGGCAGTCATTTCCGGAGTTCAAACCAGACCACAATGCAGGATGACTGAGATTGCCACCAGAATCTGATACTGATGCAGAAAAAAACCTAACTACCATTTTATTGACTCCCAATAGGACAAAGATCTGCCCCTTTGGGGTTTTGAGACTTTAAATCCTTACAGCAGGGGTCGCAACCTGTGGGTCGCGACCCCTTTGGGGATCAAATAACCCTTTAACAGGGGTCATCCAATTCATAACGATAGCAAAATTACAGTTATAAAGTAGCAATGAAAATAATTTTATGGTTGCAGGTGACCACAACATGAACTGTATTAAAGGGTGGCGGCATTCAGAAGGTTGAGAACCATTGCCTTACAGAAATAGACAACCTCATATTTCTCCCACGGAGGGGCTAGTCAGTTCAAACCCCTGACCTTGCGATTAGCAGGTTAATGCATAGTCCACTACACCACCAGGGCTCCTAATGATATAATAAGAGATACTATTGTTAGATCTCTCGTGGGAGAAATATACCTCAGTCCTTGGCTTCGCGTGAGAAAGAATTCACTCCGCAGCCTGGATTGTGATCCAAGTGAGTTTTTTGAGAGAAGAAGTTTCAGGTTTACACAGGCACCTCAGGGCCCCTC
This sequence comes from Tenrec ecaudatus, assembly GCF_050624435.1. Taxonomy (NCBI): domain Eukaryota; kingdom Metazoa; phylum Chordata; class Mammalia; order Afrosoricida; family Tenrecidae; genus Tenrec; species Tenrec ecaudatus. The sequence continues at coordinate 26,664 of NW_027458142.1, read as the reverse complement.
ACCCCTGCACAGCTTGCCTAGAAGCTGCTGGAGAGAAAGTCACTACGTGGGCTCCAGGATCCTGCCTTTTCTTTCTTTTCTTAAATCGTTTTATTAGGGGCTCATACAATTCTTATCACAATCCATACATACATCAATTGTGTAAAGCACATTGTACACTCACTGCCCTCATTATTCTCAAAACATTTGCCTCCACTTAAGCCCCTGGCATCAATCAAGTCCTCATTTTTACCCCTTCCTCCCCCATCCCTCAAGAAACCTTGATAATTTGTGAGTGGTGATATTGGGAGGGTAGAGGGAGGGTGGATTGGAAAGAGGAAACCGATTACAAGTATCTACATGTGACCTCCTCCCTGGGGGACGGACAACAGAAAAGTGGGTGAAGGGAGACATCGGAGAGGTCAAGATCCTGCCTTTTCAATTCCTCCACAGGGAGGCATGGTTGATGGTCCTGGTCAACCCCATTGGCTGGATTGAATTCACCTGGCTCAGATGGGCCAATCCAGGTGTAACACCCACCTAGGTGTACCACCCCTTCCTGGCCGGAAGTTTGAACCTGAGCATATGTAATGGATGACCCACTCCCTATGCTAAGCTACCTAACAGTATTTGCAAGATGCCGAGCAATGTTCTAAGCTTTTTGTATATAATAATTCAATTATATCACTTAAGAAGCCTATGTGTGGACTCTATTCTTGCCTCATTTTACAGATGAAAAATCAGTGGCACAGGATGATAAAGCCATGAGCCTATGACCACACAGTGAGGAAGTGGAAAGGAGAGATTTGAACCCAGGCTGCAGAGTCCATGCCTTGGGTGCCTACAGCGCCACATAGGACACAGGAAAGCATGGAGCAGACTCGGCGTAAGACCTAGCATGTATGTGCTAGGACTGCATGAGAGTAGCTGCTACTCAGATCCAGAAGAGAATACAAGGCTATTGCAAAAATTATTTTTTCCAAGAGAGGGTGGAATTCTGCATCTTGTGCGAAATCCCCCAACCTGCACATGGCACAGCTACTTCAGAAGGTTCCCAACAATGTGTGCTGTGTGGCAAACCTAACTGAGCTCAGGGGGAGCTGGTCTGTGGGTTATGTTACCCAGAAGGTGAGCAGTTTGAACTCACCAGCCACCACTCCAAGGGAGAAAGAGAAGGCTTTCTGCTCCGATGGACTTACAGTCTTTGAAGTGGCAGGGAGCATTTCCATGCAGCCTATGATTAGGATCTAGGAGGGTGAGGGTGGATGGAGTTGGTTGAGACCTGGCTTCAGGGCATTTCCCAGAAGGGCTTCCTGCAGTGACTCTGCCTTCAGGAATGTCTGGTGACCCTGAGGGCAGCAAAGTCCTAAGCACACTCAGGCAGTGGTTCTCAACCTTCCTAATACAGGTCCTTTTGTTGTGGTGACCCCCCCCCCCCCCGACCATTAAATGATTTTCTTGCTACTTCATCACTGTAATTTTGCTACAGTTATGAATTGGACGAGCCCTGTGAAAGGGTCATATGACTCCCAAAGGGGTCGCAACCCACAGGGTGAGAACCACTGCACTAAGGGTTCCCCTTCCGGGCAGCTCTACCAGTGTCTGATGTGCATAGTTCTGTGAGGTGAGAGAAATGAACTTAGTGTCTGCTTCTGGTGACAGTTGATGTGGGTGGGCTTTCTCCCTATGTCAAATCCCTCTCAAGCCATTTGTCACCACAACAGAGGGAGCCACACACATAAAGCAAGAAGAGGAGGCAGCATAGCAGGACGGTAAGCAGAACAAAGATTGAATAAGCACAATTCACTTCAATCATGAATCGGGTGCCCTTGAGATGTGAGGAAGACCCCAGTCTAGTGACATTAGATCAGGTTTAGGGATTGAGTGACGGGACCCTCTTGGCTCCCCTCAGCCCCTATCTTGCTTTCCCATTGACCCTGCCCCTTACATCGTGATTGGTCCTTATTCCAGCATGATGGTTGGTTTCATAATCACAACATGTGGGAATGTGTTAGTCGATAGGTTATACAGGCACAGTCTCTGGAATGGGTAAGTGAGGAGGTGTGACTGGTGACATGACTGGTGGAATGGATCATGTGAAGTGATTTGAGATCGTTGTTCAGACCTGATAGGTCATCCAGGCCTCTAGTTGATCCTGGCAGTACTCTAGTTTAAGGAAACAGAATGTTAGGCATTTAAGTCATATTTAAGCTTAAATTTTGAGCAATAGGCTGTGGCTCACAGTGAGAGTCTATGTGGAGACCCTAAATCCATTTTGAGGGGCCACACATTCAGCCACCATTGAGTTCTTTCCTACTGCTGACCGGCAGTGGAAAGCTTGCGTCCACTCCCCGGGCCAGACTCAGCGATATACGGTCGTGTGCACATCCCAATGAAGGTCCCGCTCATGCTCTCACAGGCCCTCCCGCAACTCCATGAATTGATCCGTCTTCAGGGACAGTTTTGTGACAAAGGTGTTTGTTTTCCATGTCTCATTTAAGCTTTCAGGAGCTCAGGTGGTGATGCTGGATAGTGTTGGACTATTAACAGCAAGATCGCTGGTTCGAAGCCACTAGTCATTCCACAGGAGAAAGATGAGGTTATTGCTTCCTGTAAAGGTAGCAACTTCAGGATCCCTACACAGAGTCACTATGAGTCAGAGTCAGCAGGACAGAATGAGTGTCATTTTATTTAAGTAACTGTGGCTGTGGGTCCTTCCGACACCATTGTGGCCTCATGCGGATGCTCTCCTTCATCCAGAACAGCGGTTTGTGTCTTTTTCTTGTGTAAAACATAGCAAAGGAGTTCCTAATAAAATAAAGTTGAATTGGGAGTCTTTTTTCCCTCAAACAAAGTAAATCCATAAATAGAAATGAGACTATGGTGCTAATAACCAGTTGGAGAGTTGAGAGAGCTGAACTCTCAATCCTGGTAGAAACCCATTGTGACTTTAAAAACTTGCTCAAGGTCATCCATAGCCTATGAGGTTGAGTTGAGCAGACACAAAACAGATGTGTTGGGGAGTAATTGTGTACATTAAGTAAACAATTTATCTTTCTAAAGATTCTGTCTAAAACTTACTTTAAATAGTAAGTTTTCCCCTGGGCTAGGGAAAGGTCAGGGAGCTTAACCCCCTAGTATCCACCCCCTCTCAGCATTCATCATGTTAGGCCAGAGGAGCCAAATCACACCCACTACCCAGGGAGCACTGCTTCCAAAAGCCCATTGCCTGTGCCGGGGCAGAGGGCAGGTACCCGGACCAGAAATGCTGACAGAGTGGAACCAGCGGGCTCAGCCCCCAGCTTCCTGAGAGAGCAGCTGTGATGGTTCACTTTTGGACAAATGTCAATGCATGACTTGGGCAGCACGAAAAGCAGATGTGCAGAGGTTGTTCGCTGTATTCCAGAAGTTCACACACTCCCCGCAGGCTCTTTGGTGGCTTCCACCTTCAATCCCAAAAGGCCACTGCCGTCCAGTGGATTCCAACCACAGTGACCCTATATGGAGTTTTCAAGACTGTAAATCTTCATGGGAGCCAGCAGTCTCATTGTCCCCCTTGGGACAGGGAGCTAGCAGCCCGTTTCACCTCCAGGACCCCTTCCTCTCTAATTCTGGATCCAGTCCCTCCAAATATCCTGCCCTGCCCTTGTCTAGGCTTCTTAAATGCGTTCCATGCTGCTTATGTTAGTCTGGGTGCCTTAGCGAAACAAATCCACAGAAACGCGTATGTATAAGAGAGAGTTTTATGTAAAGGGTGAGTGCACATCAGGAAAACATGCCCGCATTTGCTTATGCACCCGCTTTGTCTTCAGCGATCATGTCGAGATAGGCTGGTGGCTTCTTCCATGTGGGCTTTGTTGTTTCTTAGCTAGATGGCCCCTTGTTTATCTTCCAGTCTTTAAGACCCTGGACACTATATCTTTTGATAGCCGGGCCCAGGGTGCTTAACCACTACACCACAAGGGTTCATTAGCTTGTGACTTATCTCCTGCCATTCACACTAGATGCTCAAAATAGCAGGAAACCAGGTTTCTCCTTTGTGGCCACACCAGGTACTGACAGAACCAAGAACAGAGAAATGCTTAGTTATATATCTTGACTATCATTAGCATATTATATGCCTGGCAATATGTAAGCCTTCGCTCCCCTGACCTCTCACAGTCTCGGTAAAATGAAGCTAATAAAAGTAGTGCTCTCACAAGCTTGGTAGGAGATTAAACAACTCACATAAGGGTACACAGCCTATCAACGAGGAGGCGAGATGAGGCAGTGTGTGGCTGCTGAACCCACACCCTTCACAACACCTGCATTAAAATGACTGAGGGCTATGAGGAACCAGACAGAAGCAGGTTCACACCCCAGATTGAGTCAATTTAACTGCCTATTGTGCCTGACCCTTCTATCTCTGATCTTAGAAATGGGGTTAACAACAACAAAACACTGTAGAAGAAATGTCCAGCAGATGACAGGCACGCGATTAAACAACAAAAATTAAATCACTTAAGTTGAAATTCGAACTCCTGGAAACCCCTCAGACACGTGCAGAAAAGGATTGAGCCCCATGTGGTGTTTCCAGTGCCCCCGTCTTCCCCCCTAAAATGAGCATTTGATAAGGTAATGCCTGGATTGTTCCAAGCCCAAGACTGTGGAGAACTAAAGGAAAACCCAGCATTATGAATCTTTGAGCACAGCCCTGCTGGGAAACCGCCCTGCAGTCACTTGTTGATGACTGGAGGAGGGACAAGAGTAGGGAGAAGAACGAGGACTGAATGTGACACATAAGCAGGGATGGCCTACATTCCATAAAGGAAAAAACTCAAGGTCTGCTTTTCTGGTGCCGGAAAGTTAAAACCCATCTGGTGCAGTTGAAAAGGTGTGTGTGTGGAGTGGGGGGGGGGGTGTTAGGGAGGAGGGGCGATGAGTCCAAAGGATGAACTCCATCTGCAATTGTGTCCTCAACTGCTTTCCCCTGCTAGCCACACGATATTTGTGGCTGGCCTGCCCTGCTTTTGTTATCAAGCCCAGAGAGGGCAAGAGACTAGCTCGAAGCCACACTGCAAGTTGGCAGCAGAATCAGGCCGAGAACTCTGGATGCTTAGAAAGCTTCACACAGACCTGAGAAAGTACCAAGGGAAGACCTGTTCGCTAACTGGGCAGCACTCACTGCATGCCAGCGCTGTTCCAGTGCCCCAGCCAGGGCATTGCTCCCTGTGTCTGTGTGTCTTCAGTGATGCACACAGGTGACGGATTGGCTTTTAATAGCATGCTTGGAAGGTTGAGGCCACCCAGCGGCACCTAGAAAGAAGGGCCTGCAAATCTACTTCAGACCAAGCAGCCTTTCCAGACCCTGGGGAGAACAGTTCTTCTTGGACACACAAGGAGGCCAGGAGTTGAAGTTGATTCCATGATGTAGTTGATTCCATGGTTCCCGGTTGTAGCTATACCTAGAGTCCCATCCACATTCATGTTTATATCTCTTCACTCCATGGGGTGCTCATGGCTCCAACTCTTCTGAAGCAGACCACCAGGATTTTGTTTAAGAGGCCTCTGGATAGGTTGGAACTGCCAACCTTTTAGTTTGTAGCTGAGTGCTAAACAACTTGTGCCATGCAGGGTGCTAAGCTCAGAAACTCAGTCGGTGCTTCATGATCTCAGTTGGAATTATAGAGAGGGTCAGTGATGATCCATTGACTGCTGGGTAATTGTTGATGTAGTCTCCCTGTGCAGACATGTAAAGTACCTGAAAACTTAAAATCCAACTCATTGAGTGCATCATCCTGCCGTGCGCCAGCCCAGCAGCATGCTCTGCTGGGGACATTTGGCCATGCCTGGAGACATTCTGAAGAAGGGAGTCCCACTGCCATCTAGTGGGCTGAGACCAGGGATGCTCGCTTAGCATCCTGGTGCAGGGAACAACACAGCCCCACAAGAACGATGTTGGCCAAAATGTCAGCAGAGCTGCCACTGGGAAAATGGTCTAGTCCAAGCGCTGACCTTCGTAGAGGAAGAAAGCCAATCCAGAGCAGCTAAGTGACCTGCTGTGGGTTGCACAGCCTGATTCCAAGCCCAGTACTATACCCAAAGCTGTTACCACGCCCAAAATTAAACAGCAATAGCTGCCCAAAGGCCTCTTAGTTTGAGGACCAAGTAAGACAGTAAATGAGAAAGCCCTTTGACAAATGTGGCATGCTGCACAAACATGAGATGTTATTACCCAGGATCTTTTGATATATGTAAATAGATCTTGTACCAGGTCAGTTAATTTTCCAACTGCTCTATCTGAGCTTTCAGATGGCAGCACCTCTGTCCAACCCAGGAAAGGACTCCTGTGCAGGCTGAGCAGCCCTGGAAAGCCTCATGCCTGGCTTCTCCCACCCCTCAGCTAATCTCCAAGTGATTAATAAGGACTCTCACTATGTTGTGCCTCCCAGCTGACAGATACTAGGCTATCAAAGCATTCGTATCACCTCCTTGATGCCTGAGGAGGAATATAGTTTCATGTGTGAGAGTGCCCCAACCCGCGGGACTCAGTTATTCGAGGGGTTCCAAGGAGGACCCAGCCTGAAAGAGAAACGGGTGAGAGAGAGGAGCGAGACCAAGCAGATTCTTGTCAAGGTCTGAGTTTATTGCTACACAAGCCTCTCTATAAAGGGTGAGGCAAACAAGGGAGTTCAAAGGGGAGATAAAAAAAAGGAAGGGCGGGGGTGTAGAGCACACAGGGCAGGCGGCCGCAAGTCTGCAGTTGGAATGTCCGGTGCTGGAGCAGACAAGGGTGGGCCATCTGGTGTGTGTCAGGGTAAGATAAGGTTGAGGTGACGTGGCTTTAGCCCTGCTGGGCAGGCAATATGGCCTTGGTTTTGTCAGGCTGATTATGCCCGGTTCCCAACATGAGAGAAGCCAGGAATATCTCCTCTCACAACTGTGCAGCAAACGAGATCAGATCTCCCAATCTGATTTTCAGCCCTCCTGTCTTTCCAAGTGAAGTGGATGGTCCATTTCACATTGTCTCAAGTCTTTGCACATTGCATGCCAACATTGCGACACAGGGCGCGGCTGTGGGTCTTAGTAGACAAAGCCCCCACCCAGAACCGTGCCCTCAGAGCTCCTTGGTCACCCTGCACAACGCAGGTCCAGGCCGGGCTCCACACTGCAAGGCGATCAACCCTGACCCTCCAGTGTGGCCGTCCTCACACGCTCCCACATCCACCTAGAAGGACTGGAGATGAGAGATTCCGGAAGCTCCCTGCCTCATCTGCCTCCCTCCCCAGAGCGACAGAGCAACTGTAACTGATTAGGCAGGATGCAGCCTCGTTCCCAGTCCCCACCCTCTCTGGGAAAGCAGGGATGTCTGGCACCTCATCCAAGGCCTTTCCCCTGTGATCTCATTACTAAGGAGCTGCTCCTCTACCGCCCACCTCCATCACCTCATCTACATATGGGGGAGATGAGTATGTCTTCTTTGCTGCTCCTTCCCTGAGTCCACCCCAGGAGCTCCCTGAACAGATCACCAATCACTTCTCATTACACCTGCAGCAGCCGTCAGATACTGCTGAACAGAGACAGGCGCCTCCCCTGCTGCTGCCAGGCTCCAGTGCACATGTGCACACACACGTGCACACACATTGTACAGGCACACTCACATGGACACACAAGCATGCACACCCATGTGCACAAACTTTGTTCAGAGGTGGGAATTCTGCCCATTTTAGCCTCTAATATTGCAATCAGGGAGTGATAGAACAATGAAAGATGAAGGTGGATGAAGGAAGATCTATTTATTCCCTTACTTGTTACATAACCATTCAGGGCTCTTTTTTTATCCGTACAAACACACCACCACACCATCAACAATCATCAAGTAGATGTCATGTATGCAGTGCTGCCCTATTCAAGGCGGTGCTGAGTATGTGAGGAGGATTCTCTCTAAAGCACAGCTCTGAGGAAGTCTGTCTCCTTCGCACTTTTACACACACAGGGTGAGGAGCCTGCAGGAGGCTCCGTGCGTTGGGTGAAGCCACACGATGAGTGAGGAGACCGAGTGTGTAGCCAGGGGAGTGAGAGCGCAGAGTTCACCACTTCACCACCATGCTGGTGTGCACAATCGATGAAAGGGTGGCTGCCAGCAGCAGGACAGAAAAAAAGTAAAGCATGTAACTTGTGGTTTTATCTCTGGCTTACTTCCAAAAGGAATTGTTTTTGTTGTTCTAAAAAGCTTTATACCGAGAAAAAAAAAGAAAGAAAGAAAGCTTTATACCTCTATAAAAACAAAAGGCTACTGCTGTCAAGCACCTTCAGACTCAAGCCAGAGGAGAGCTCTCCCAGTGGGCTTCCAAGCTGAAAATCTTCACAGAAACACAGTACCTCCTGTGGAGTAGCTGGTTGGTTCAAGCCAGCAACCTGGCAGTTAACAAGTACGTCCCTTGTACCTGTAATACCTGTATAAAGTGTATTAAATATGAACTACTCCTGGTGTGTAATTTTAAATTGAATTATTGTGCCTGGAACTTTTTTTTTAATAGCTAAGAATGGTGAAATGAGACTCCTTTAGATGTTATGATAAGAATACACACTACACAGGGCTTGGACCCAACCCAGCTTAATTCAAAGGAAGGCAGATTTATTTTCTTCTGCTTCCCAGAAGGTTCCCCAGCAGAACGTGTGTTAAACAAAATTGTTTAGCTATGGAAAAGAGCAATCTCCTCTTGGGAAGATCCTGGTAGAAGGGGGCTTTGGTTACATATCCAGCTCAACCCAGCCCCAGAGGCCTCGTCATGTTTTATTTTGTTTTGCCCTTGACACTGATTGTCTTGGGAACTGTGGCCCCCGAGCAATGGCCAGGAAGTCAGGTCTTCTTGATGTAAATCCTCTAATATCCCCTACAATGATTTTCAGTGCCAATGGTAAGGCCCGCCCAGTGGCTGCCACATGCCCCTGAGCAAACACGTCAGAGCAGATGAGAGCATGAGACAGCATTTAAGAGAACGGTAGGCTGGCCTTGACTTAGCTGTTTGGCCTCTCCTCAGAAGTCATTTGTGACACTGACTGTCATGGGTTTCATTAAGAACAAGTCTATCTCTACCAAAGAAAACTGCAAGGTAAGAGGACTTTCAGCTCCAGCTACATATGTCTCCAAACTTACTTACATATTGTCCTGTTTTCAGAAGAAAAAAAATTTACTCAGTGCCTCCCGGGCAAATAAAAACTTTGGTACTACAACCTACAATCCCAGATAAAGTGTAGGTATCTGCTTTGGCAGCTCCCCTGGATCGAGCTGCTCCGGTAGCTCTCCACAAAAACCCTGTGAAGAGATGATTAGGCAGGATAGCCTAGTCTGTTCTGCAGAAAGAAGCTACCCCTGAAACCTCAGTGGCTTAAAATCTAGAAGTTTATTTCTTGTTCATGCAAATTCTGATGCTGGAAGGGCAATTCTACAGGGTGTTTGTCCTGCACACCGTCCGTCAGTGATTCGGGCTGCTTCACAAATATGGTGCCACCAGATCAAAAGGTGGATTCCAGGTCATCACAGAAGAGGAAGAGAGAAGTGGGGGTTGTGGATCAGTCTTTACATGCTTTGACACTTTAGTTGACATAGATCGCTGGATAGGGCTGCTTATATAAAGGTTATCAGTTCAAATCCACCTAGCTGTACCACAAAAGGAAGGGGTCATCTGCTTTCATAAAGGGTACAGCCTAGACAACCTCATGCAACAATTGTACTCTGTACCACAAGGGGTGAGCATGAGTCAGAACTGACTTGAAGGCAACAGGATTTGGGGTGTTTTTGTTTGTTTGGTTGGTTGGTTGATTGGTTTGGTTTGCTGAGTGGGAGGTGGTTCTACCTACAGCATATTAATCTGAAGTAGTCACTTTAGGTTTTTTTGTTTGTTTTTTGAGAGATGTGGAAAAGCTCATTGGCTTTAATGGGGAGTTAACTCTGCCGCAGACGGCCTCCTCAAAATTTCCCTCCCGTTTCATAAACTAGCAGAGATTTTCAATGAAGGAGCCTGCAGGCACCCGCTGGACATCTCCTTGCAAGGTCAGTCCTTTGGAGCCACTGGGAGGGAGAAAAAAGAGACTTCTATTCCTGTAAAGAATTCCAGCCCCAGAAATCCTCAGGGGGCAATTCTGCCCTGTCCTCTCGGGTCGCTATGAGTCCGAATTGAATTTATGGCTATGAGTTGAGTTTTAATTCCATTCACTTACTGCTATTGACAGGTTGCTAGATTAGGGCTTCTCTTCCAAATGCCAGCACTAAACGAAAATGAGCTGTCCGGGCCACAACAAAGGGGTTGGAAATAAATCAGGCACACTCATTAGATACCTATGGCAAAATTCAGAACTGAGCATGCTCTGACCCAAGTCATGTAGACCCAGGTGGAAGGTCCACCTGGTCATACAGAATAGGACTTCACAAAAGTGCACCAAAATCAACCAGTACGATCGACCAATGCCCTCCAGTGGTGTTGGGAGGTGATAGAAGTAGGCCTGGGCTCCTTGTCGCCCTCCCTTGTTCACGTGCTCTGCAAGTGGAGGGTGAGGCCCTTGGGGATTCCTGCCGTGGCTCCTCAGCTGGTTCTGCACTCCTGCTCAGGTATTCCTCCCATGAAACCGCCATATTCAGCTGCAAACTTTCCCCACCCCTGCCATGCAGCCCGGCGTGCTTTCCGGAGATAGTGGGGACTTTTGGGGACTGCGATACCTGAAACTTTCTTTCATAACATTCACTTGGATTTACAAAAGTGCTTCTGCCATATGAATTCTTTCAGCGTTGCTAAGCAAGAACTGAGGTCAACCACCCCAGAAACCTAACACTATCAAGTCGATTCTGACTTATATCAATCTAGGGGGTCCTCAAACTATGGCCTGCGGACCACATGGCCCTCAGAGGACATTTATTCAGCATGCCGGGTGTTTTTGCCCCCTTTTTTTTTTTTTACTTCAAATTAGGTATGTGCAGTGCGCATAGGCATTTGTGCATAGTTTTATTTTTAAACTATAGTCCGGCCCTCCAGCGGGTTTGAGGGACAATGAACTGGCCTCCTGTTTAAAAAGTTTGAGGACCCCTGAAAGGACAATGTAGAACTATGCCTGTGGGTTCCCGAAGTTCTAAATCTTTACAGGAGCTGAGAACCGCATCTTTCTCTGTGAGCCATAGCGGATTCCAACTGGCTGGCCTCATGGTCACACACATTCCACCAGGCTCCTTGAGCCTTAACTTGATAATTTAATGAAACGATACTTCTCCAAGTCACACTGTATCAAGGTCTATAATCTTGCTATTCTAATATCAAATTTAAAATAAGGAATATAGTTAAGCTCCAAATCCATAAGCAATAAGATCATTGAATCTCTTTGGACACTATTACTTAAAAAAAGAAAAAAACTCTGTCCAATTATTTTCAGCACAGAAAAGCTTCCAGTGTTTACAGCTTAGTATTTAATTGCTTTTTCTCTTCTTCTTTTGCATTGGTGAATCATTTTGAGCTTATAATAATGTCAAAATAAATAGTTTCCAGAGCCTCCAGGCATTCACTGTGTAATGATCATTTAAAAGATTTCTTGGTTAGAGGGTCCTCAAAAGAATAAAAGGCGTGTCCGCATCCCTGGTCATTTCTATATTCAAAAGAAGAAATTGCTCATCAAATGCTACAAGCCAATTTCTTTCTTCAGCCAAACTGCCCATTTTAGCATCACTGAATTAAGCAAATGGTTCTACATTTCAAAGTCAACAATGATACTCTTTTCCCTTTAACACGAGCATCTTAAACAGCTCAAAAAATAGTCGAGCTCTTTATTATGGCTTTTCCTGAGAAAGCTGTTTCGTTGTTTATTTTATTTATTCATCTAGACTTTCATGTTAAGATTTGTGTATTTTAAGTTCTGCTAGTCAGGACATTTTAAATGGAGCCAGATTTTCTTTTTATACTTTGTCTTTTAAAATATAATGAGACTGAGCAGTACATCCGTTAATAAAATATAAAGTCTTCCTATTTCTGTTTGTTTGTAATTTCCCTAAGGATAACTCTTAATGTAGTAAAACCAAAACCCGCCATAATGAATTACATTTGGTCTACTGGGGGTTGTGGCCAACCTTTTGATAGAAAAATCCAGAGACTCCCTTCTGCATCTCCTTTCCCAACCAAACCCCGTTGGCTGGAGGCTGGAAGGAAGAAAGAGGCTGGGCTGCTGGGGCAGGGTGGGGAAGGGGTAACCTTGCAGATTATTTCAAATTCTACTCTGAAGGCAGAAAGTTATCCAAATGAGATAGCTAGAGATTCACTTCCTTAGAAAAAGATTGAAATTAATGTGTCCCTTAGAAAAGCCAAAGGAAAAAAGTCGTTATTAATTTAGGCAATTGAAGAACTTTGAAAGCCATGTCTAGTACATAAAAACACCTGTCCCTTGAGCCCATCGGCCTAGGAAACTGAATTTTTATACCATGTAAAATAAAGGAAGGTCATTTCTTAGACTTGCTCAACAGAAGATTGTCATTTTAAACCGGTTACTGTAATGAGAAGCTGGGTTTTCGTAAAAAGGACTGAATGCTTGAGTCAGTGTGAAATGAAATTAGAGATGCATGTTCTGCGCATGGCGGCATTTCCGGAGGAGTCTGTGTTCCTGTGACTGCTCTCGATCTGTCTCGTGCCTTCTGGGAAACTCACAGCATGGTGCCCACATCTAGTCTCTCGGACTTTCTTGCCAGCTTTGGAAAGGTGTTGAGTCTGTTGGATCTGCTGCACAGAGACAGCATGCAAGTGGACCCTTCCCACATTCCTCAGAGAGCAGCCCCCCAGTGTAAAGCTGTGGGTGAGGTTTGATGACCTTTGCCCCTTCATCATCCCACATTCTTTGAGGGACCCAAGCGCTCCCCCGAGGCATTACCGGAGAAGCAGCTACCCCATAGTTTCCAGATGGTGGGTATCAGCCTGTGTGCTCATTGGGATCGCCAGAGAGCTGTCCAAAAGACATCTTTGTCCCATCTCCACTGAGTCCGATTTTATTGGCCTGGAATGCAGCCTAGGTGCTTGGATTTTTTTCTCTCTCATAAGTTTTTATTGTGAATTAGGTGAAGGTTTACCAAGATCATCAGTTTTTTATTCAACAATTCATACCCATTGTGTTTTATGCCACTTATTGCAATCTCCACAATATAATATGACTTGTTCCACTCCCTACTTATGTCTTCTGTTTCCCTTCCTCCTCTCTTCCTACCCTTCTGAACTTGGGCCTTGGATTAATACTGCCCTTTTGAGATCAAATGGTTTGCTGTTTTCAGGTTTGCGTGCCTCACTTGTGTAATTGCTCCCATTATAGACCAATCTATTATTTGGCTGAATATTGAACCACAGGTAGGAGTTCATTTTCAAACTTAGTGAATAAGGACCATCGTTTCAGAGGTTCTGTTAGTCCCTATCCAGCCAATAAGCCTGGTCTCTTTTATGACTGTGAATTTTGCTTCACTATCTAGGACCTTTGGATGTGATCCCTTTCAAAGAAGTTGGAATTGATAGTTGGAGATCATCTAGTTATTCTGTGCTCAGAGTCATGAAGTCTAATGTTCATGTGGTCCACTCACCACTCTTTCCTCCAGAGTGAGGGTGACAATACTTGCCACCTAGATGGCCACTTGTGAGCTTCTGAAATCCAGCTGCTACTCACCAGCATGGATGTCGAACATAGTCTTTACAGTCTAGGTAATGACAATTGTTCTTGGTGTCCTTCACAACTATAATCCCCAGCCCCCCAGCCCAATAAAGCACTCCCTCCAGTTGTTCGGTTATGCCTAAGGAGTTTTGATAACTTCATCTTCTGTGTGCTCCGGAATATTCAATTCCCTGGATGGTCAGAATGGTCAGTCAGGGCTCAGAATCTTGGTGTTAAGGCTTCTGGTGAGATCCTGGCACATCAGACACAGAGGTTGTGAGGCTAGAGGATGGGCAGAAGGGGATCATACTGAGTCTAACAAGGAAAGAAAAGGAAATGAAGGATATAAGCAATTAAAAGCAAGCGCATAAATAGATACAAATACACAGATGGCCCTTGCAACATTATTCCCAATCTCGCAAACGTGTCAACGGTCTAAATACCCATCAATAGGTGAATGGATAAGTCAAACATGTTGCCTACGGTATATACAATGGACTACTACTCAGCCATAAAGAGAAATGAACTCTTGACACAGGCTACAAGAGGAATGAACCTCATAAGCATTATGCTGAGTGAAATAAATCAGCTTCAAAAAGGACACATTTTGCTTAATTCCACTTACAAAAAATATCTAGGCTAGGAAAATGAATAGAGACAAACATCTCCCAATTGTTTCCAGGGATAGGTAGGAAGGTAAGTATGGTTGTTACATAATGCCATGTCAATTGGACAAATAAGTGAGGTGGAGTCTTTCTTATACCTATATGAGTGTCCTTGGATTTATTTCTCTAGTCAACCCAGCCTAACCCAGTAGGGCCTGGAGGGGAAGTGCCATCCCTGAGACGATACTGAGCTTCCATAAGGGTGATGACATAATTTTGGAATGGGTAAGGATGATATATGAACAACATGCAGAATGCCACTTAATTATAATCTTGTAGAGCGTGGAAGTGACGAATGTTTTGATGCATGTATATTTAGTATGATTTTTAAAGAGTGTACGCAAAAGAGCAATATGGCAAGTCTGTGTTGCCATTTGCTGTTGCTCAGCTAAAAGCGATTCGGGCCTGTGTAGTTCAAAGGGAACCACAGAGGCTCAGGAGGAAAGCTGGTACCATCTCCAACTGAGACTTGTCTGACCAAATGCAGAGTCTCCCTTCAAGTAACTGACAGGTCAGAGGCAGCTCATCTCTGCTGCAGAAGCAATGATTTGTCTCAATTCCCAGACCACTGTCACAGCCATGTCTTGTTGCTCTCGGTGCCCCCCTTCCCCACCACAATAAGTCACTAGAAAGCCATGCTTCATTTAAAAACAAACAAATAAAACCCTTCTGCCTCCATCCTGGCACTGTTTCAGCTTATTTAGCATCATAACATATGTCATCTGTTTCCCTAAACAATCTAACATGGACATGGCACGATGGGACTGATGAGTTAGGCAAATGAGAACCAGCCTGCCCTCTGAACACACACGATGGCATTTGACTTGCTGTCAGTAGATGCTGTCACGTTAATTCTCCTCTTTCATGGAAAATAAATACAGAAAAGAATGAGGACATGAAAAGGGCTGCAAGATGTTTAGCTCTGGTCTTTCTAGAAAGTGTAGAAAAAAAGTATGTGACCCCTGCCTGCCTTTAGATGCCCCACTCCTCTGGCAAACAAGGATTGCACACTGACCATGGACAAGACATCTGGATCTGGGGGGAGGATATAACAATTGCCCCCACCAGCAAAGAGTTTCCAGATTTACGGGACTACACAGGCCAGGGAGCAGCTCATAAAAAGAACAAGAAGAATCACAAAGGAGGGTGTGCTCCTGCACCACTTCGTCCAGCTGCAGGCACATGAAGGCAAAGTTTCTTTTGCTTTCAGTCAAGTTTATGATTTCCGCTGCATCCCTTACCAACACCTTCACGAAGATCTAGGTTCTTGGGTTGTTTCGCTCCAGGGCGGACATCTCCTTGGTAAAGCTTTATGGACAGCTCATGGTCCAAGAATTCCACCTATATGTTTTGAAAGGGGCCACGTTAAAACCCCTGGCTCAGACTTTCAGGACTGGGCACAATACAGCAAACCCACCATGGGGACAGCAGGATTTGGTAACACTCTCATCTCCATCACAACCTGGACCTGGCAAAGCTATTTTCTTCCACTCACCATCTTTCAATCAATATTTACTCAGCTGTTAGTTGCTCCCCAGGCTCAGCATCAGAAAAGTGTTCAAACGTTACCGAATTGTCCATCTAATGGTAGAGGTCTGTGCAAGGGATATGAGAGCAAGAGGCTCAGAGATGATCAGTGGGTAACGAGAGAGGGATTCACCTTTATCATTTGTAGAAAGCCCCTGAGGCTTAGTCACATTGGCAGACTTTCCCTGGAGCAAGCAAATAAAGCTGCTCCCGGCTCAGCTCCATTCCTGATCTGGTCTTGCCATGAGACTATCCAGGCTTTGTCCCAACCCCACGTTCTGGAAACCACGAGTGGAAGGAGGTGGATCTTGGGGATACCATGGAAAAGAATGGGCATTGCACAACACTTCATTGTACTCATATGGAGCTTATGCAAAGGCCAAGAGATAGAACCAGGTGAGACTGTGAACAGGACAAGGTGATACTGCATGGTTTAAAATCAGAAAAGGTGTGCATCAGGGTTGTATCCTTTCACTGTTCTTATTCCATCTGTATGCTGAGCAATTTATACAAGAAGCTGGTCTCTGTGAAAAAGAACATGGCATCAGGATTAGACGAAGACCCATGTAATGTCATTGGGAACATTTTCTCACTAAAAATTTTAGGTCATGGCATCAAAAAAGTGTCATTTTAACCTAAATGGGTTTTTAGACCAGTGAAATAACAGCGAGAGTGAGTCAGCATTGTGCACAGAATTGAGCGATACTGGTTCTTTGGGAAATTCATAATCCAACACTGACACTGCTGAGTTAAAGGATGACAGTGAGGAAGATTCTACACCTGAGCTCTGTGATGGGCCAACGTGGTGCTCTACTCTCTTCAGGAATGGATGAGCCAGCTCCACCAAGATTCCCCTTTACTGGAGCACCTGCTATGTATGTAGACGTTGAACACAAGAACGCTTTGGCGTTCCTACAATGATTTCTGACCGATGAGGTCATCGAAAAAATGATTATGATAGCCCGGAGGTTTACTTTCAGGTTTTAACCCCTCTTCAGTTAATTTCTGTGCATGGGGGAAGGTTTGGGGCTTGCTTCATTTTCCTACATACGGTATCTCAGTTTGTCCAACACCATTTGTTGAGCAAGCAGAATTTGTCCCTTTGGATATTTCTGTGTCCTTTTTCGAAGGCTAGGTTCCTGATGACTGGTGAATATATGTGTAGCTTTTCTGTTCGAATCCATTGATCTATATACCTCTCAGTGTACCAATACACTGCTCTCCCTTAGGGAAAAACAACAACAAAAGTTGTATGAGCCCCTATATAATGATTTTTTTTAATGGACGATGAACTATTTTCCAGGCCAGCACTATCCTATGTTTGAGCACATTGCTGCAGCCACTGTGTCAATCCATCATGCCTTATAGCCTGCGGTACTCATGTTCAGGTATAGTGTTCTGCCATTCACAAGGTTCACACTGGCCAGTTCTTTCAGAAGTGGAAGACCAGGTCCTCCTCCCTCGTCTCTGTCTGGAAACTGCTGAAGTCTACCTGCAGTGAGTGACCCAGCAGGCATTTGAACTACTGGCTGCAAAATTTCCACCATTACAGCCAAATGCAGGCCACCACAGTACAACAGACAGTAACAGCATCTTAACACCACACAAAGGCTCCTCCCTGGGGAGACCACGTGTTCAGGCAATTGCTGCTGTTACACATGTAAGTGGGGGCTACATGAAGTCGCACCATCTCCTGTGGCCCTTCCAGGAACAGGCCATTCTGCTGTTGTTTCTACTGGACTTAGGCTCAGCTGCCAACCTGCCCTCTGCACGCATTCTTCTCCTTACCCTTCCATGTCACCTTCTCTTTGCCCAAGTCAATACTGCTGGTCAGTCACCTACTGGTGGATGCTTGCTTCTGAAGTTTCTGAACCACATTTCCCCATGGTTATGAGACATTGCTGCTGCCACTGCAAGCATTTAACAGGTTACTTTACACCTTCAATGAGAAATCTAGGGGAATAGAAAGAAAGCTTCTTCTTTCTCCCAAGGAGTGGGTGGTGGTTTTGAACCGTTTCCCTTGAGGTTAGCAGCCCAATGTGTAACCCACTACACCAGTAGAGCCTTGGTGGCACTGTCCAGCAATTATTAGACTGCTAAATATGAGGTCAGGGTTTCAAACCTACCAACTTCTCCTTGGGAGAACGATAAAGCTGTTCCCATAAAAGACTGACAGCTCCAGAAGCCCTCTATAGGGTGGCTATGAGTTGGAATTTTGCGGTCATTTAGGGCTTTTTGGTGGCATGTGATTTTTTAGGGCTTTTAGGTTGTTTGTGGACGTTCAAGGTGTGTTTGGGGCATTCGGGTGGTTTGGGGTTTTTAGGGTGTTTTATAAGATTTTAGGGAGTGTTTAAGGGATTTAGGGGTGGTTTTTTAGAGTGTATAGGTATTTTTCAGCACAATATGGTGATTTTAGTGATGTTACAGAGTTCCTTAGGGATTTTAGGGTATTTTTAATATTATATGTGTTTTTTTCCCCCAGCATTTTAGGTTTTCTTAGGGCTTTCATGGTGTTTTCAGGGCATATATGGGGTTTAGGAATGTTTAGGGTTTGGGAATCTTCTAAGGATGATTTTTGGAAGTTTCACATGTTTGGGTGGGCATTTGGTGTTTTTTTGTGGCTTTAGAGTGTTTATGGGATCCTGTCAATTTGCAGCTTTAATTCCGCAAAGAAAAGTCAGACAGCAAGCCAGAAAGGAGCAGGAAATGAAGGGGAAGCCCAGGCCACATGTTACAGCTGCCAAGTCCGGAGAACCTAGGTGTGGTCGTTGGCTACCTGGGACCGGGAGTGGGGCTGTGCTCCTGCCCAAGGGTGCTAGGGAGTAAACCAATCTCAGCTGGACGTTTGGCTTTTCTACTAATTAGCCGACTCCATGAACTTTCCCAAGGGCAGCTGGCGAATTGCCAGGGGAACCCAGCTAGACCCCCCACACAAAAGCACAGGGATGGTTACAGGAACAGGAGGTTTCACACAGTGGATGTGCAGGGCTTGGGGTCAGGATTGGGGGCCAAGGTGAGGAAGGGGCAGCAATAAGGCCTGGTCCCAAATAATCAGACACTGAGCAATAAAAGTACAAGGACTGCCAAGAGAACATGGGGACAAAGGATGGCTGGACTTCATTTGATATCTTTGGACGTGCTGTCAGGAGAGACCAGTCCCTGAAGGGACATCAAGTCCATGAAGGACATGATGCTTGGCAAAAAGTGGAGGACGGGCAATAAAACAGCTCGAACCAGTGGCTACATCAGTGGGCATAGTAACAATGGTGAGGATGGTTCGAGACCTGGCAGTGTTTTATTTTACTGCTTGTGTTTTTCTAGAACTGTCTTTCCTGGATGCACGAGGAAGGATAACTGTGCTTGTGGGAAGCAAATGCACAGTGGGCAGCGCTTTGGCCAACATAGGTACACCACCGGCACACAGTGCCCCCTTACTTGGCATCCAAAGTGACAGGATTTGTCTTTCCCCAGAGCTCTCCAGCCCTGGGGGAAGCGGCCCTGCCTTTGGCGCACCCCAGGGGGCAGCACTGCTGCTCTCTCACTGGCTACATCTGTGAGGACCCAGAGAGCAGCTCCTTTCTGCTGCTCTCCTCTCAGACTTCTGCCAGAAGCCTTGGCTCGTCCTGGATCCTCCCTTGATTCCCACTCTGCACCTTTGGGGACGCCCAGCCCATTAACTCTCTCCCATCCTTCCTTGCTGCCTCTTGTCCAGATGCCTGAGCTGGGCTTCAAGTAGTTGTAATGTTATGCTTAGGTGAGATGTGTTCAGCTTGTTTACTGTCTGTATACAAGAAAAGAGTGCAGCCCAAGACATCCACCCTTTTGTTCCTCTATGGAAAGCCTGTTATGTGTCATAGTCTTCTCTCTGTGCAGTGCTTTCCTCTGCTGCTGATGCTTTTACATGAAATAGGACTCGGTGTGTCACTGCTACAGGAAATTATCTCTGAAAAAATAATATGCCCAGAACTCAGAAACAGTGTCAGCTTGCATCTGGCATCATGGAAGCATCATGGGTGTGTTTCCATTCATTCGCTCCTGAGTGTCACATGTTAAACTCAGTGCATAGCATAAACAGCAGCAGGCACAAACTGAGACAAAGCACACCCTTTGCTGTGAAGCACATTCCGACTCCTGGCTGCCCCTGTGCCACAGAGTAGAACTGCCCCGCAGGGGCTCCCTAGCTGTCATCTTTACAGAGGCACATGGCCACACCTCCCTTTTGGGAAGCCACTGGGTAGGTTTGAACTTCAGGGTTGTAGTAGTTGATATTGTAGAGCCCTGGAGTCAGTTCGGATTCATAGGGGCCTGTGCACTAGAGAGAGAAACAAAGCCCAGTCCTGCGCCATCCTCGCACTTGTTACTGTATTTGAGCCGATTCTCGCAGCCACGGTGTCAATCCACCTAAGTAAGGGTCTTCCTCTTGTTTGCTAACCCTCTGCCAAAAATGATGCCCTTCTTGCAGGACTGGTTCCACCATAGTAATATGTCCAAAGTACCTGAGACAACGTCTCCGCATCCTCTTTCAGATCTCCTGCCTTTAGTTTGTCAGCTCACTTCGATGGAGTCGATGCTGAGCCATAGCGACTCTATGAGATCAGAGCAGAACTATCTCTGTGGGTTTCCCAAAGGCTAACTCTATGGGAGTAGAACGCCTCATCCTTTTCTTCTGAGGACTGACTGGTGGTTCCCCACTACTGACATTACAGTTGACACCCAAGGCATAAGGTACTATGCCACCAGAAGTCCCTTGCCCCTGTGTAATAACCAACACCACCTACACACAAAACCCACCCCTTCTCTGTCAGTTTGATGTATGGTGATGGCTTGAGTTGCTATGAAATTGGAAGCTACTAGGGGGAACCCGACAAAAACTACAATTTTTTCAAAACTATGCATTTAAATTTTTTATCCCCTTCATAGTACTCTCCATTACACTTCACACATTTGTCTAATCTGTGATTACATTCTTGGAAACATTTTTCAAACTCAGCAGTTTGGGTGACACCCTTGTTTCCCCCCCCCCTCTTCTGTGTTGTCAAACCACTGTCCTTCATTCATGGAAACAGAAAGAAGTCACATGGAGTGAGTTCAGGTGATTAGGATATGAGGGACAAGAGAGGCATGCTTTTTTGGGGGATGTTTTCATACTGTTATTTCTTTTCTCTTTTTTTATAATCAATTTTTGGGGCCTCATACAACTCTTATCACAATTGATACATACATCATATTTGTACATTCATTGCCCTCATCATTCTGAAAACATTTGCTCCCCACTTAATCCGCTGGCATCAGCTGATAATTATTCCCCATCCCTCATGAACCCTGAATAATTTCTAAATTATTATTTTGTCTTATCTTACACTATACAATATCTCCCTTCAGCCACTTTTCTGTTGTCTGTCCCCCAGGGAGATGGTTATATGTAGATCCTTGTAATCGGTTTCCCCTTTCCATTCCTCCCTCCCTCTACCCTCCTCGTATCGCCACTCTCACCACTGGTCCTGAAGGGATCATCCGCCCTGGATTCCCTGTGTTTCCAGTTCCTATCTGTACCAGTGTACATCCTCAGGTCTAGCTAGATTTGTAAGGTAGAATGGGGATCATTTTAGTTGTGGGGGAAGAAGCATTTAGGAGCTAGAGGAAAGTTGTATGCTTCATTGTTGCTACAGTGCACCCTGACTGGCTCCTCTCCTCCCTGCTACCCTTCTGTAAGGGGATGTCCAATTATCTACAAATGAGCTTTGGGTTTTCACTCCACACTCCCCCGTATTCACAAAGATATGATTTTTTTGTTCCGATGATGTCTGATACCTGATTCTTCCGACACCTCGTGATCACACATGCTGGTGTGCTTCTTTCATGTGGGCTTTGTTGCTTCTCAGCTACATGACCACTTGTTTAACTTCAAGCTTTTAAGACCCCAGAATGTATAACTTTTGATAGCCGACCACCATCAACTTCAGTCACCACATTTGCTTATGCACCCATTTGCCTCCAGCAATTGTGTTGGGGAGGTGAGCATCACGGAATGCCACTTTAATACAACAAAGTATTTTTGCATTGAGGGAGTACTTGAATGGAGGCCCAATGTACATCTGTTACCTTAATACTAAACCTATAAATATATGCATATAGATCTATTTCCCCATCGTTATACATAAATATATTTACATATGCACATGCCTTTATTTAGACCTCTATAAATGCCCTTTGCTTCCTACCTCTTTCCTTGATTTCCTTTTACTTTCTGATTGTCCCACTCTCATGTTCAGCCTTCATTTGTGTTTCTGTAATTCCTCTAGGTTACATTACTCTTGGTTACACTCTACCAAGCCTCCTATACCCTCCTCACCATCTATTTGGATCACTTGGTGTTCCCTTGTCCCTGGGTTTGTTAACAGCACTTCCTTTTTCCCTACACCCCCCTTTCCCATCTCCCTCCCCCAGCTGTCAGTCCCATTGTTTTCTCCTCCAGATTGTTCATCCAGCCTATCTCATTTAGACAGACCTGTGGAAATCATAGCATGCACAAAAACGAGACAGAGCAAACCCAAGCAACAAAATGAAACAAAAGAACAACACCACCACCAACAAGCCAATGACAAAAAGCAAAACAAAACACAAGAAAGAAAAGCTTTTAGTTAGTTCAAGGACTGTTTGTTGGCCTTTAGGAGTGTTTTCTCATAGAGTATGATGGGTCAGCTAGCCCTGGCCCCAAAGTCTATTTTTGGTATTCCCTGGGGACTTCGTTGCTCTGTTCCCCTTCCTGTTCTGTTGTACACCCTTAGTATTTTGCCTCGGTGTGCTGGGATCAGATCGGGCGATAGAGGCATGCTGTTTTTTTTGTGTGAGCAGGTGCACTGTCATGGTGGCAAAACCAGTCCCCTGTCTACCACTAATCAGTCCTTTTTATTTTAAATAAATCATTTTTATTGGGGGATCTTACAGCTCTTGTAACAATTCATACACCAATTTGTATGAAGCACATTTGTACATACATTGCTATCATCATTTCCAAACATGTTCTTTCTCCTTGAGCTCCTTTTTTCCCCTCCTCCCACCCACGTGAACCACTGATACTTTATACATACTTTTTATTTTTATATTTTACGCCTCTGCTGTATCCCTTCACCCAAACTTCTGCTGTTTGTTCCCTTGGGTGGTGGAGTGGGGCTGTATGTCCATCATTGAGATTGGTTTCCCCTTTCTTCTGCTTATCCCCCCTACCTTCCCTCGTGGTGTTGCTACTCTCAGTATTGGTCCTGAGGGGTTTATCTGTCCTGGATTCTGTGTGTCGGAACTTCTAGTCAATAGCAGTGTGCAAGCTCTGGTCTAGCCAGACAACTCAGACCTTCTTACACAATATCTTCAGAACCTCTATATAGGAAGCTTGATTAACAGTCTGACCTAGTGCAATGACTAAACTCCAAATGCACTATCACCCTCACATCAACAAAACCAAACAAATGAGCATCTTCTTGAAGTTTGAGTTCACTTGACGAGGTGTATTTGAGTGAGGTGATGATGGCGTCTTACACTGACTTGATTTATGTTTGCATTCTGGCTTGTGAGAAGAGCACAAGGTCTTGTCACCAGCAATGACCTTGGGAAAAAAGTGTGGGTGCACTAGCTCAGAGCAAGTTGCCAGATGCCTGCCCAAACAGGAGAATGTATATTTTGAAATGTGTACCCAGTGGAGCTTTGTACCGCTTGGTTTTTTGGCGGGGGTGGGGTGGGGGTGGGTGGAAGGCCGGCTACTCCTTTGTAGGTTAGATAATCTGAGATGTGCTATTTGAAATTTCCTGGGGCCAGTTTTAGACAAAACTAGAAAAGTTAATTTTGCTGTATGGAAAAATCTGACAGTCTGGAAGTATCTAATTTTCCTCACATGCCATCATTCCCCTAGTAGCATTATTCTTAGTTAAATCTCTCCTCTGTTCCTCCTTAGGGTTTCCCCCACTACCTGATGTTCCTTTTCTCCTACTCATCATCAAGGGACTTGTGTCCAAAGTGAGGACAGCAAATAAGAGACCCTCCTGACTCTCTGTTAAGAAGGGTGCTCTGGTGCATGCGTGTGTTTATGTGTGCACATACAATCGCATTTGAATTTTGTTGGAAGAGGCTTCATAGAGACAGAGAGTGACATGGTTAGAGCTGCTGCACATGTAGAGCACTGTACTCTATGGTGTTCTAATTCAAATGCATGTAAGGTCCAAGAGAGGTAATAGAAGCAAGTGACCAGGGTCAGGGAAGGCAGTAGGAGGAACTGAGGGAGCCTGAATGCCTCACACCCTGCCAGTTTCACTGATTCTTGGATGGGAGAGTACCAACCTAGTGCTGTGAAATCTTCGCAGTTTTCAGAGGCTTGGGGGATTTAAATTTTGTATGTAAAAAATAGACATCTAAATGCTTGTAATTTATTGATTTCGATAAACACACTGAATGCCAGTACGCAAGTCAAACAAACCAAACTGACAGCCATCGATTCTTTGCCAACTCATAGTGACCCTATTAGACAGGGTAGAACTGCCCCTCAGTTCAGCTCCCAGCCCTGGAGGCCCACCAGTTCCTCGTTATTATCATGAGGAATACTATTTTCACAAGAGCATTACATACCCCTAGAGACTAAACCATAAAGCCATATAGGCTTTGACCATCAATTCTGATATGCTTTTTCCTCAAACTGATGGGTCATTTGATGGAATCCTTGTATTACTTCCCTAACATAAAAATTAATCAAGCAAAGGAGATTCAGTGCTCAGTACTACAGCCCCCTATTTAGAGATTAACTCTTAAAAACCACCACCACCACCACCACCACCACCACCACCACCACCACCACCGCCACCTTATCTATGTTGATAAAAACTTGAGTAGGCTGTATAAATATCTCAAGTATTTAGGATAAAATGGATTCTTATTCTACTGTCACATATTTAGTTTGAGTTATGTGTTTCCATCTGAACACAAATTAAATAGACCTCATTGACATCTTTTCAAAATGCCATAAAAATTAAATGATTACCTTAAAAGATACTCAGTATAATTAGGCATCAGAAAAATGTACATCAACACTAGAGCGAGATAGTGTTTCAACCCATCAAGATGACACTAGCCAAGAATATTAAAAATACCATTGAGTGCTGGAAGAATGAACAGATTTGTGTCAGAAGAACAGTCTGAAAGGTCCTTAGAAGCAAGCACGGGGAGACTTCACATGCTTTGGATATGTTATCAGGAGATGCCAGTCCCTGGAAAAGGCTGAAATGTTAGGTTCAAGTATAACAACAGTTTTGAAGATGGTGTAGGACTGCGCAGTGGTTCATTCTGCCTTGAGTTGGAACTGACTCAATAGCACCTAATGCTAAAAGCTAGATGCTTTTGATCCTAAATGAAAAGTGGATGGTCCAGCCTCCATACCAGCTACGTGGACAACTGCCCCTCCCCCCAGAAGAATTTACTTTAGAAGACGGCACTGAACCTGTAGCTAGGGGAGATGGACATGTCTGATCAGAGCACACAGGGGCAAATGAAGGGGGAGGAAGAGAGTGGAGCACACACTGGTCCACCAGGCTTGGAGGATGATTTTGGCACTCTGAACAGCCAATGTACAGAGTGGACCATATGGCTGATCCCACTATGAGACATGCCATCCCTTGCTGGCCCAGAGCACTATGGGGACAATACCGGAGACTCTGTGTTGGGACTGACCCGACTGGCCCTCCAACACGGAGGCAAATCACTAAAAGCATGCAGCAGAGCAACCATGAGAGCAGAGCGGGTAGCCCCTGAGGGAGTACAAAGGACAGACTCTGGGGCCAGAGCAAGATACGCCATCAGACCTGACTGAAGGACACACCTATAGAAAAAAAAAATCAGACCTTGATCTATTTACAGGTTTTTCTTTCTTAAAAAATTTTTTTGTCTTTTAATTAATTTACTCTTTTATTGATCATTGGTTTTCTGTTGTTGTTTTTTTGTCATCACAGTGTTCTCACCCATCGCCTATCTTGCTATGGTTTGATTTTTGGTGCATATTATTATCTCAACAGATCTATCTAGATAAGATAGGCTGGAAGAATAGTCTGGAGGAGAAAACAACAGGACCAATGGTTCCCGGGGACATGGGAGAGAGAGAGGAGGGGGTAAGGAGGTGATGCTGACCAATCCAGCGACAGGGGAGCAACAAGTAATCCAAAATCCGTCGCAAGGAGGGTGTGAGAAGCCTGGTAGGTATTCAGCAAGGGCAATGTAACCAAGAGAAATTACTCAAACCCAAGTGAAAGCTGAGCATGATAGTCGGACAAGAGGAAAGTAAAAGTAAATAGAGGAAAGAACTAGGTGACAAAGGGTATTTCTAGAGGTCTACATACTGGCATGTACATATGTAAATATATTTATACAGGAGGGTTCGTAAATAGATCAACGTGCATATATTTATAGACTTAGTATTAAGGCAGTAGATGGACATTGCCAAATACTTACTCAATGCAAGAAGACGTTATATTAAATTGGCATTCCATGATGAACACCTTTCCAACATGATGGTTGAAGAAAAATGTGTGCACTAGCAAATGTGGTGAAGAAAGCTGATGGTGCCTGGCTATCAAAAGTTATAGCATCTGGGATCTTACAGGCTTGAAAATAAAGAAGCGGCCATCTAGCTCAGAAGCAACAAAGCCCACATGGAGGAAGCACACCAGCCTGTGTGACCATGAACTGTTGAAGGGATCAGATATCAAGCATCAAAGAACACAAAAATCATGTCATTGTAAATGAGGGTGAGTGCAGAGTGGAGACTCAAAGCCCATTGGTAGGTAACTGGACACCCCCTTCCTGAAGGGATGTG